>NC_068362.1:62483585-62783585 GCF_020536995.1 Dreissena polymorpha
CTTGAAACTGAAACCATCAAAACCATTGAAACACTTGAAAAACAATTGCATCAAACAAACACAAATGATACCACCGACATTGAGAATGAAATAACATTAAAAAAACAAATATTAGATGGAATCTATCATACACATCTCAATGGAATAATACTAAGAGCGCGTGCACAGCATGTTGAAGATAATGAAAAAAATACAGAATATTTCGCAAACATTGAAAAACGTAGAAGTGAACAAAAAACTGTACACAAATTAGTAGTCAATGGCAAAGACATAACAAACAGAACTCAAATACTAGAAGAACAACGTTTATTTTTTGAAACCCTCTATAAACAAAAAAATGTTGAAAATAACACCCTTTTTAAAAATACACATCACTCTTTAAACCAGGAAGAAAAACAACTGTGCGACGGATTGCTTAATGAATATGAATGTGGATTAGCCCTAAAAGAAATGCAAAATAACAAAAGCCCAGGATCTGATGGCATCACAATCGAATTTTATAAAATATTCTGGAATGATATAAAAACACATCTAATTAATTCACTTAACTATTCATTTAACAACGAAAACTTAACTACGCTACAAAAACAAGGTATTATATCACTTATTCCAAAACCTGGAAAAAACTTAGAATCCTTATCAAACTGGCGCCCGATTAGTTTACTAAACAATGATTATAAAATTGCAACTAAAAGTATAGCAAACAGAATAAAAAAAATATTACCATCAATCATTTCAAAATCTCAATCTGGTTTCATAAAAGGACGTTACATTGGTGAAAACGTTCGTCTTATCCAAGAATGCATAAACTATTTCAACAATTCAAATAATCCTGGTCTAATATTCTTTGCAGACTTTGAAAAGGCATTCGATTCGCTTGATCATTCATTTATGTTCTCTTGCTTAGAAAATATGAACTTTGGTGAAAGTCTCATTCAATGGGTCAAACTATTCTATACCGATATTAACAGTATAATCATTAACAATGGCTTCTTTTCAAACAGTTTTAACATCGAACGATGGGTTCGACAAGGATGTCCACTCTCATCATCGCTATTTATTATTTGCATCGAGTATCTATCACATCACATCCAATCAAATAAACACATAAAAGGCATATCACTAGAACCTGAAAAAGAAATCAAACAATCCCTATTTGCTGACGATGCAACTTATTGTTTAAATGACAATTACGATTCTTTCCATAACCTAATAGAGTCGCTCACCCTTTACGGAATGACATCGGGTCTTAAACTCAACAAAAGTAAATGTACTGTGCTACGAGTAGGTAAATTAAAACAAAGTAATGTTCAATATAAAAAAGAAATGAAATTTAATTGGACATCCGATGAAGCCACAACGTTAGGAATTACTTTCACAAATAATGAAAAGGATACAGTGCTTAAAATCATGGCATCATCGTAAACTTACACTAATCGGAAAAAACACGATATTGAAAACGTTTGCACTTCCTAAATTAATATATGTATTAACAGTTCTCCCAAATCCACCAAATGATGTTATTAACGATATAAAATCAGAAATATTTAATTTCATATGGGACGGTAAGCCTGATAAAATAAAAAGAACTCAGTTAATTCAATCTGTAGAAAATGGAGGTATACAATTAACGAACATTGTCTCATTCTTGAATGCAATCAAATGCAGCTGGGTTAAAAGATACCTAGATAATACCAACACGAGTAAATGGAAATTATTCTACCAGAAAATCCTAAAAAATATGGTGACTCCTTACTCTTTGAATGTAACATCAGCAATACTATCTTACATGAAATTGCAAACGAAAACATATTTATGTCTGATGTTCTATCAGCGTGGAGTGATGTCACTCATAATTTAGAAACCCAAACCAGCAGTAAAACAATTTTATGGAATAATAAAGACATAACTTCAAACAATAAGACGTTTTTCTATAAAGACTGGTTTGAACGAAGCATTAAATATGTCGACCAATTATATGACTACAGAATTAAGGATTTCTACTCTTTTGATAATTTATGCTACATATACGGAATACCTTCAAATAATTTTCTGAAGTACTACACACTAATCAAAAGCATACCCATACATATTAAATCTGAAATCAATACAAATAATACACCATGTACTCAAACAACTTTTGTAGAAAACATACTTGGAAGAAAAAACAAACCAAATAAAATATTTTACACACTACAAATTAAAAACCCTACAGAAAACTCCAAAATCAAAAATAAATGGCAAGTCCTTTTTGGAGAAAATGAACTTAATTGGAAACACATATTTACCATGCCATATAAAGCAACTATTGAAAGCACACTGAGAAATTTTCAATATAATTACATCCATAGAATTATAGCTACAAATAAATATCTCTTTAAATGCAAATTATCTAACTCAAATCTGTGTGACTTCTGCAGTGAAAACATTGAAACTATAGAACATCTTTTTTGGGAGTGCAAACACATCCAGCCTATTTGGAATCAATTAATATCTTTTCTTGAACAACATCAACTAAACGTTGAACTATCTTTCTTAAATGTAAGTTTCGGAATTAACTCATTGAAATCAATAGACTGTAATAATATTGTGAATTTTATGGTTATATTGATGAAATATTTTATATTAAACATGAAGTACAAAAAACAAGTACCAAATTTTAATTGTTTGTCCATAGTCTTAAACTAAAAATCCAAATTGAGAAAGAAATAGCCCTCAGTAATGACACATTACAAATCTTTGAACAAAAATGGAATCGGATTAAATTCTCATAATGTTTTTGTCTACTTATATACATTTCACTCTAATGTTAGTTTATCTCTCTAAAATAGTTTTGTTTATTTATTTATTTTTCTCATTTTTATTTTTCAATCTGACAAGATCATTGTGAATATACAACAAAACACACAAGTCCAGTATGCTTTCTTCCAACTTTATACAACTCATCATTTTTCATAACTATTCCTCTGTTGTTCTTTTCTTTTCTCTCTAAAAAAAATATATATTAGCATATCTTGTATAACATGTCTGAACTTAATTGCTTTGTACAATCACTATGTTGTATGATCATATACATGTTAACTTTGTATGTATGATATTTAATATAAAAAAAAGGACATTATAGATAGTTTTTGTGCATGTGCAAGTGAATAGTTATGTTAATTGACTCGAATTAGTATCAAATTATGTATACGGAGCTAAACTCATCGATAGTTGCGTGCATGTGTACTTGAATAGGTTCGAAAGAATGCTTATTGAAATATATTAATAATCAATGTAATACAACAAAACCTGGAAATACTATACAAAACACTGTTATTGTATTGTATGCTTTATATGTTACTTAACATTTAACCTGTTCGTTTATGTAAACACACAATATTATTATATTCAGGTTAGAAAGAAACAGTTACTTTTTTTTCGTAATTTCGTAATTGTGTTCATGTTTATGCTTTTTTAATAAGTTCTACTTAAAAAACATGCATACATTATTTAGAACACACAATCAACTCCAACAGAAATTTAGCATGCTGTTACCCTAAGTTATACTGTATCACTACTGTACGCTAAAGATGTTATATCATTTTTTCATATTTTATTCATTAAAATACTACAACTTGTTCTACGTACAATTAACACATTAAAAATGCCTGTAACTTGTTCAATTTTGTTTTCTCATGACAATATCGTTCACCCTGTACTAAGAAATGTGCATTTTAACCGTTCTTTGTTAATTGAAATATTCCTGCGTTTTTTTGTGTTTTGCTTTTTGTTTATTTTGGTTTGTTTTTTTCTAGCTATATAGACACTTTAATAGCTTTAATAAGAACTCCATTTACCACTTTAAACGTTATTTATCATCGATAATTATAAATCCTTCGCCATTTATTAAAAAAGCAACTAAAATGTTAAAAAGAAGAAAGATTAAGTAATTGTATTTAAAAACTACAACATGTTCTTTGATGCATCATCTCTGTTTTTTCGACACTAAACCGACAAAAACTGCAACAATATTAATATCTAACTTTTGTAAGTCGCATAATATACTTTATACGTATTATACAACCTACCTTTTATGATTCTTTAATGACATATAAGACACAATGAAAAATGCTATGAATCATACAATTCAAATATCAGTTGACATAAAAACAAACTTGATTCAAAATAAATTTTATAACATGGGCTATCTATTACATAAATGGAAACCATAATACTAACATTAAATGTGAGGGGTTTTGGAAACAAAGATAAAAGAGTGCAAGTGTTTGAGTGGCTACACGGTCTTAACTATTCGATATACATGTTACAAGAGACACATTTGAGTAACTCTAATTATGAATAATGGAAACATGACTGGCCTGGTCGATTTGTTTATAGTGGATGTAAGTCAAATAGCGAAGGTGTAGGGATATTTTTACATCCAAATAGTGACATGGAACTAGCTAACTTCACTGAAATTGTTATTGGAAGGTTAATAGCTGTAGGCATTAAAATGCAAGATATTACCATCACACTTATTAAATTTTACGGGTCAAACAAAGATGACCCATATGTATTCTCAAAACTAAAAAGCTTTTTATTGTCAAATGCTGATAAAAACTTTATTATAGGCGGTGATTTTAATACTGCCTTAACAGGACTTGACAAGAAAAACGGTAATTTTAACACCCATAAAACCTGCAGAAAATCTCTAATAGATTTAATGGCCACCAACATCTAGAGGATAAAACATCCAGACAAAAACCAATTCACATGGCACTCTAATTGTAAATTACATATATGCTGCAGACTTGACTTCTTCTTGATATCAAATAACTTATGTAATCTTATATCAAAATGTAACATAAAACCTGGATATAAAACGAACCACTCTCTTGTACAGTTAAACATAGATAATTAACTCTTAGGAAAAGGACGTGGATACTTTAAAATTAATGATTCCATTCTACTAGATGTTGAATATAAAAAAAAAGTATCAATGACATAACGAATTTAAATAAAGAATGTAATCCAAGCACAATGTGGGAACTAATTAAGATTACAATTCGTAATGAAACAATAAAATACTGTTCAATAAAAAACAAAAAATCTAAAAAGGAAGAAGAAGTGTTAATTAAAGAAATCACGACACTACAACAAAATTTAATAAATTGTAACTCTGCTGATTCTATAGAAAATATAACAAACATAATAAAAGCTAAACAACAAGAACTATAACACATTTATGATAAAAAGGTTAATGGATATATTTTAAGATCAAAAGCTATTCAGGTCGAAGGAAATGAAAAACAATTCAGCATACTTTGCCAACATAGAAAAACGGAGAGCCGAAAAGAAAACAATTCATAAATTGATTGTTGATAACACAGTGTTAAAAGATAATGACAAAATATTAGAAGCAGAAGCCAAGTATTATGAAACACTTTATGAACAGAATCATACAGAAGAAACTGCATCGGAATTTTTTAATGTACCTATAAATAAACTAAACAAAGAGCAAAAAGTACAATGTGAAAGCAAACTTACTGATTATGAATGTGGGTGTGCATGATTAGAAATGGCGTATAATAAAAGCCCAGGCTCTGACGGACTAACTGTTGAATTTTATAAAATATTCTGGCCAACATTAGAAGAATACTATACCAAATCAATCAATTATTCTTTTGACAATGGTGAACTAACTGCTCTACAAAAACAGGGTAAAATTACACTTATTCCTAAGTCAGATAAAAACTTGAATTACTTTTCAAACTGGCGACCAATTAGTCTATTAAACATCGATTACAAAATTGCAACTAAATATAAAGCTAACCGTTTGAAAAAATATTAAATAGAATAATTAGTTATGACAAAACAGGTTTCATGAAAGACAGATATATAGGTGAAAATGTTAGATTAATATTCGATGTAATTGAATATCTTGAAAGTCACAATAAACCTGGACTGTTATTCTTTGCAGACTTCGAAAAAGCATTCGACAGCTTGAACCACTCTTTTATCTTACATTGTCTTGATCATCTCAATTTCGGACCACAGCTTATTCAATGGATTAAAGTATTTTACAATGATATAAATAGCATCATTTTAAACAATGGTAATCTTTCTAGAAGTTTTAAAATAGAAAAAGGAGTTCGGCAAGGTTGTCCACTATCGTCGTCCTTATTTATCTTCTGTTTGGAAATTCTATCGAATTATATAAATACTAATACAATGATTAAAGGAATAAAAATCAATGACCAAGAAATTAAGCAAACCTTTTTTGCGGACGATGCAACTTTTGTCAATGATGGACCAGCAACGTCCTTTGAAACACTAGTGGAAATCCTCAATAAATTTAGAAAAATATCAGGACTAAACCTAAACTCAACAAAATCCACTGTAATGAGAATTGATGACTTGGACATCTGATGGGGATAAAACTCTAGGAATGAATTTTTATAATCAGCATAAACTTAATATAGAAAAAAACTTTATGCCAAAAATTAAAGAATTTGAAGCCTGCTCAAAACAGTGGCAACATAGAAAACTTACCTTAATGGGAAAAATTACTGTTATAAAAACCTTTGCATTACCAAAGTTAATTTATCCATTTTCGGTTTTCCCAAATCCACCAAAGCAAGTTATAGATGGATTAATAACAACTATGTTCAAATTTTTTTGGGATGATAAACCAGACAAAATCAAAAGAAAAAGATTATATCAACCTTATGAAAATGGAGGCTTAAAACTTACAGACATTTATTTCTTTTTGAACGCTATTAAAGCGGGCTGGGTTAAACGATTCCTAGATGAAAACAATCATGGCAAATGGAAACTCTTACTACAAGAAAAGCTCAAACATTTTGGTACCAGTCTAATATTTGAAAGTAACTTAGATGAAGCTATAATTCATTACATTAGTAAAGAAAGTATATCTTTGAAAGATATGCTTATCGCATGGCAAAACATCAAGAACGAATATAACTGTTTAAAAGGGGGCATTTCTTTATGTAAACATGTCATATGGAATAACAAAAATATAAAAATAAATAACAAATCCATATTTCTGGTAAACTGGTTTAACAATGGTATAAAAACAATTGGACACTTATATAATTATCAAAAAATACATATTATACGTTTAATGAAAAACAATGCTTATATAATATAAATCTACTTAAAATTTTTAATTATTATTCACTATTTTCTGCGATTCCCAAAGAATGTAAAACATTATTGCATACACAAGGGATCAACACTTTAACAAGGCCGGAAAAAACTTTTGGTAATTTGATAGAGAAAACCAAACAAATAAATAAAACACTTTATAACATACAACACAAAACACACACTACAATTTATAACTGTACTGAAATGAAATGGAACCAATTATTGAATCTTAAAGAAAATACAGACTGGAAAAAAAAAATACGATTCCATTTAAGTCAACAATTGATACATATCTACGCAATTTTCAATACAAGTTTTCATCTAGAATAGTACCAACAAATATATTTTTAACCAAATGTGGACTGGAAGCGTGTAGCTTGTGTGATTTTTGCTAATTAAATAGTGAAACAATTGACTATTTATGGTGGAAATGCCTCTACATACAAGAAATATGGACCAAACTGCAACACTTTCTGAAAGATGATAACATTGACATAAAATTAAGCAAAGAAATGGCCTTCCTTGGTTTTATCGACAAAAAGTATACAATCATGTTCTGAATTTTATACTAATTTTAATGAAAACGTTTATATTTAACACGAAAAAAAAATGCAACCCAAAATTTAATATTTTTCTAAATTATCTCAAGATAAAAATACAGGCAGAAGCAGAAATTGCCCTCATTAAAAACAAATATGAAACACATAATCAAAAATGGATCCACCTCAGACAATATTTTTCAACCAACAGAACTTCGCTTTAGTACATATTAATTTTTGCCCATGCTCTCAACCATTTGGACTTATGTTTAAAATGTCAACCGCAAAGTACTAATACCATAATCAAGAAATATTGTTCTATGTATTGTAAATGCTTTAAATTACTTGATATTCCTCTTGAACCATTTAAACAAAAATATGTATTGTTTGTATGTATGCAAGTGCGTATGTGCATGCGTGTGTGTGCGCGCGGGTGTGTGTGCGTGTGTATGTGACAGCGAGTGTGAATTCGCCTGAGTGCATGCTTTTTATTTGCTTCTCATGTGAAATGATTAATACTGACAATAAATGTTGTATGTGTGCGAACTATATGAATGAATGCACTGTATATTGTTTTACTTTTTAGAAAATCTAAAAATAATTATGTATGAGTGATCCATATATGTTATATTATATTACCAATGTGTTATGTATGAAAATGTAAATGCTGTATATGTAAATGTCAAGCATGGTAAAATAAATGAAAAAAAAGAAAAAGATCTTAAAAGTGGAAATAGTTAAATACCTCCTGAAAACGCGCGTTTTTAATCTGCTGATAAATTGTGCGTACTTGTGTACAAACTTGTCTCATATTGTAACATCAATAAATATGTCTTCCGTGATTGGGATGCAAATAGTAATCGGGACACTAAAATAATTTGTTTTTCTTATCCTCTCACTAAGGAACTTCTCGGAATATATGCCGAACTATTAAATGACAACAACATGCATTCTTCACTCGAAAATCTCTATGTCTCTATATCTAGAAACTCTATGCACAAACGTGAAAACACATCTAGTTTACCACTCCTGAATATGTGTTAAAACTTGTTTATGCTGAATGGCAGTTTATTTACCTATTTATCAACCTTTTGGCGTTTTCTTCTTGCAGGGACTAATCAGTCATTTATTAAGTGTTGATAACGGTCGAATGCTTAAATTTTATCACGGAGTCCGAAATTGTAAAAACTGTACCTGTATTCCCAGATGGCCACACTGTTCTTGTTATGGACATTTATTTTGTATTATCTCAAAGCAAAAATACAACAACAACAATAACTTACCGGTCTGCCTGGAAATATACCTAGTTGTTATCAATATTAACAAACACCAATTAAGGAGTTATATTTGCGCCTGAATACCTACTCCAACATTAAAATAAAGACACCATTGAAATTTATAATGCCATTAGTGAACAATTACTTTTTGACGCAGACACAATTATTTCAAGTGTTGTAAAAGAACTGATCGATCAGTCTTATATACTCTGCGAATTTTCAACTTATTTGTTAAAATGTTATCATTAATGATAGTGTTTAAAACTAGTGTGTGTGTGTTAAACATGCCAATATATTCTTGACTATTGATTGTGCAAAGTATTTCGTATAAAAATGCTGATTTGTTACTTATGATAAATGGCTGTGGCTACTTTTTTTATGTGTACGATTATAAAAGCGACTTATAATAGTGTTTTATCATCTCAATCAGGATGTTGATTAAAAAATATAATTGTCATTATTATAACTATACAAGCTCAACGTTCATTTTGTAAATTTGTGTTTATCTTCATCGTGACTGTATGGCTAACTTAACTCACACACACAATCAAACAACTGTTTGAATGATTCACACAGCTTGTATAATTCCTCTTTACTACAATGTACCCCTGTACCAAATTTGAACCGGAAACACAATTATTTATTTTTACCATGAATACTTTCTGTGCCCTATGCTGTTTTAATGAATACCTGGGGTAAATAAATTATTAATCTGTTCTACTATGGTATTATTTTAAGCTGTTAAAATCAGCAGACAAGTATAATCTTAGTCCCGTGTATTTGATATTTGTACATGCATGTCTCTTATGTGTAGTTATAAAATGATTAAAATACGAACTATAAGTATAAATACTATATTAATTATGTGTATTTCTTTTTTCATTCACAGTTATTAATTCAACAAATAAGATATGTAATCCCGGAAGTAATTAACCCGACATGCCGTAAACAACTTTTATAGTCCGGATGATACGATACTACAAAAGATGCGAAGATTCCGTACCAACCTATCGCATTAATATTGTATATCACACATAGAGCTTTATATTGTTAAAATCGACCATATCAAGTTAACATAATTTGATACAGAATTTAAGCAAACTGCCCCTATTCAAAGCGTGTGCAGAACACAGTAATCAAAACATAAAAAATTTAAATAATAACACGCACTACAACTTAAAATTAAAGACACCGGAATGAAACATCGACCATTAAATAATTTTATCACAACGACAGTTACACAAATGACTTCTTTCATAAATGATACTCCGAAAACATAAATATGTCAATCAAACCAACTCAAACTGCAGTCTGCACCTAAAATTGCTAACATAATTAGTGATCTTTTCTGACTGAGCATGCTTTCATTATATAGAATCCGAACCTCTTGTAGAAATTTTGCCTGTAAGCCCACCTTGACACCAGTGATTACGCTATACTATATTTATAGAACGAGCTGAAGGATTTGGTGACTTCTCCAACGGATAACAGGGACAAGTTTAGGAAGTGTTACATGAAATTAGATAAGTTCCCAATCGTATGGTTTCACATGAAAATGGAAGCATTTATAGTTACCAGATTATTTTCTATTCAATTCCTTAAAATTGTTTAGCGACAACATTGAATGTTGATAAAGTCATTTTACAAAACAACGTCCAGTGATTGACCAGTCAATGAATACGTATGCAGCCAATCAAAGCGCTCAACTCGTTCAGGATACAATTATTGTAATGTTTTACAATATGAAATAAAAATTTGAATGAGGTGCAAGATGCAATTATTGTAATGTTTTAACAATTGCCATACAAATGTGTATGAGGTTAAATATAAAAAGTTTGTAATTTTTTAACAATATTAAATAAAAATATGTATTCGGTAAATTCAAACAGTGGATGATACGGGATTTTATCAGTTGTGAGAAGGGTTCATTTCTTTGCTATAAAGAAAAAGACTTATTTAATACTTTTGTAAAAAGCAGACAGCCCATAGTACCTACGTACGTTATCATAAGCATTAATATTAGTTTCGTGTGAGTTCTTAGGTAACCTCACTAGCAGTTACACATTCGATCATTTTAACATCTTTCATATCTCAAAGTATAAAAAGGTTGGCATTTTGTTCATGTACAAATCAGTGCGATTTTCTTAAAATAATGATCCGTTTTATTTGTTGTTTAATAACAGTAAAATATAAGCGAATCGTTAAGTATCCAAATATACCATAAGTTATTATAGCAAACTATATTTCAATTAATCGTCGCCATGAAGTGTGTATTTGCGGCATGGATGTGATACGAGCTACTATCGGAGAGGGTCAAAGCTCTGCGCTTAGCCTTATGAGTACACGACAGAAACAACGCAAGAAAAGTAATTAGTGTTATTGAAGATCCCTATAGCTGTTATTCCATCATTCGGCACGAGACCAGGACGGAAACTCGTTCTCAGTTTAGCCACATATGCATTTTGGCCCATCATTCGGTATTTTTGACAACGGACGAAAAAGAGGACATTATTGAAAACAGTTGTTTCCGCCAAAGCGATAAAAACATACAGCAAAATAAACGCTGTATCTCACTGTACAAATTTAAGACTTGTAATTCGAATGTAACTGCTTCGAGCTCACCGATTTCATTCCTTTTTTCTTTCAACAATGTCTGCTACCGGAAGTTCAAACGATGGTGTATTTTCATCAGTCAAATAAATTTTAATTGTGTTGTGACATAGTCTTTAAAACATAATGAACGTGCACAACTACGTTTCAGTGTTCATAACGATTTATGTCTATTGATTTTATTCTAACACAGCGTTTTCGTTAAATATTCTGAACTACAAGTTAAATGTATCAGCCTATCAGCCCCATGACAATAACAAATTGTATGACCGCAATATCCGGCCGTGTGCGTGGTTCTTAACTCTCCATTGAAGAACAATATATTAATATAGATTGGAACACCCAATGGTGACGTGTACAATTTCCGACGGGATCTTGTGCAAAACCAAAGAGGAGGTATAACGTAATCCGTTTTCCAAAAAAACAAAAGACGCATCTGGTCGTCGATGACCTAATTCAAGGGTTTTTGCACGTGTTACAACAATTGCAAAGTGACTTAAAATAACTTAAACAATATGTATCAAATGTTTGTCGACAGTGACCACATTAGCTTAAAGTAAAAACAAAAACATTACTTAATTTTATTTGCACTTGTATTACAAATATCATAACGTCCCTTTGAGACCGTGACTTCAATATTTGAAGACACTGAGTGTATTCTATGGACTCCCATGTAAATAACTGACTGGACTGAACATGTGGAAGAACTATGATGGAATAGTGCATTTATGTTCGCTTCTTATTTGCGTAATAGTTATTAAATTATGTTGAGATATTTTTTTGGATCTGGTTCAGTTGCGGGTTGGAGACGAAGTGAACAAGAAGAAAAGGCGGTTATCTTTAATTGATCTATGGTAATCCGAACCTGGTCGTGTAAAGCAATAGTTAATGGCTATTAAAAGGTTACCTGTGTTCTTTACTTCTGATTGCATATAGTCACAGTAGACAAGTAGTAACAATGCACTATATAACGGTGGTTCCAATGATGATCTAACCCTAGATGGCACAACCCAGGACGTTGATTATTACTTTACTGACATACGGGGTCCGCTTGAATCGACGGAACGTTTGTCAAGGCGAAATTATGCGTATTGCTGAATCTTTGTTCCAGTTTATACTAGTAGCCCGAGTTCAATTACCCCTAAGTTCATATGGCCGCCCATATATTTTCTAGTATTGTTTGTATATTCACATAGGGTTGAGTATTACATCTCAATTAGACATCGCAATCATTTGTTATCAAAGATCAATTAGAATAACGTGATAGGAATGCTTAACTCTTCCAAGTTGTATTCAACTTACAGAGTTTGCCATTCATAAATATTAATATATAATCTCTTTAAAGTAACAAAACAATGATTTACTCCACAATTTATAGAGCATCTGTTTTACGAATAATATGGGTCGCTTCACAGTCACCACAACAGGTTGCGAATTACCAGGAGTATTATAAACGTGATTGCGAAGACTTTAAATAGGCCATTTCATATCATATATATACGTAAAAGTGACCATTTGATAAAATAATTACTCAACAACAAACATTGAACATGAAATTCATATAAAAAAAATGATCAGCATAATAATCAAAGAGAGATATTCACTTTGAACATTGTCGTTAATTCAAATTCACGCAAAAGGCAACACCACATCAACTACAAGTTCAATTAAATAGCTAACAAATATTGTTATTGAAGATTATCCGACGAAAACGATGACGATGAAGAAAACCAAACAATCTAGCCATAAAGTAAAATAATTATAGATAAATCGTCTCATTTTAATAGCAAACTGCAATGGCTTTGGGCGTCTAGGCGTGAATATTAATGATGGCATTTTGTAAGCCAAATAGAATGTAGCGTAACAAAGTAAATTACCAACAAAAATAAATTAAATATTATTAAATTAAATTTTATATTAAATATAAGTATACTTAATATTATACGCGTTGGACAATTATTAACAACAGAAATTCAATGTTATTAGCGGGTCACGACAATTGCAAATTACTACTATATGCTTTGGAGCGGTGTCAATATTGAATCAATACCGATCTTATTATGAAATGGCTCAGCTAATTAATGATACATGTTTTAGAGCGATGCCAGAAGGTATCTTCTAAACAACGTCAAACTGGACGAGAAGACACACTCACTGCTTATCTCGCTTATAAGACATATATCGTGTATGCGGGCAGCCCATTGATTGTTGTATGATTTCATGTAAATAGCGGACTGCCATCCTTATTCGTCTGTCGCAAATATCATATTACATCGCTATATTTGTGCATGAGGTTTTGCACAAGATCCCGTCGGAAATTGTACACGTAATAATTGGGTGTTCCAACCTATATTTATACACTGTTCTTGAGTAGAGGGAAGATAATCATACACACGGCCGAATATTACGGTCACATAATTTGTTATTGTCATGGCGCCAATAGGCCATTACATTTAACTTATAGATAAGAATGTTTAACGAACATTGGAAAACGTTGTATTGAAATTAAATAAATAGAAATAAATCGGTATGAACCTTAAAAAGGACTTGTGTATTCTTATTATGAGTGTCAAAGACAATGTCAAAAGTAAAGACGTATGGTTCTATTTAAATACCATTCATCGTAAGTCATAGGCGACCAAGCGTGGGGATCAATGGCGCAAATTTAATAGCCACATACTGTGGCAACTACTGTGACAATAGGCGACCAGGTGTGATTATTTATTTTCATAGTCGAATTCTAACTACTGTTGCCATAGACTAGCAGTCGTTTAATACATTGGCGATATTTAAAGATCCATGTACAGCTGCTATGGGCGAAAATGCATGGAGGTCACTGGTGATATGTACATAAAAATGTACACAGGTTGTAAATGGACAGGCGTATAGATCAATATGTAAAGAACATTTACGATATATGTATTTAAAGATGGCAAGTACTAAGGCCATGGACGGCCAGGCGCAAATTGCAATTAAAATAGCTAATCATTCAGGCAATAGGCGATCACGTGTGAATATAAATGGTGCTATTTAAATAGCTAATTATTGAGACCATAAACGGCAAGCGTTGAGTTCAATGGTTCATTTAAAAAAAGCAGCTACTGTGGTGCATGGTGGATATGGAGTAGAGAGCGACGGTGATATTTAAAGAGCGCGGTTCTGTAGACATAGTCGAAAGTTGTAGAGATCGATTGCGAATTTTGAATAGCCGTCTGTTTTGGCTATATGCGACCAGGCTTGTATAACAGCGATGCCTTTTAAAAATTCATCGTGTTTAGCCATGTGTGACACATAGTATAAAACTATGTGCTATTAATCAGCAAGTCGCTCTGGACATGATAAGTATGATAATCCACCGCTATCTTTTTGAACAAAGACACTAAGGTTTATGTACTAGATTTACATAGTACAACATACAATCAAACACTTGTTTGTAGATCGAAAATACATTATACATGTAAACTACTATTATTGTCGTGTTTCAATATAAAACAACTTTAAGTTGGCGTGCCATGGTTTACGGCCTACTTGTTTCATACAATCCATAGACAACTATTATATCAAAACTATGGAAACAGGAAGTACTTTGTTCATGGAAGAGTCGCGTTTTCTGTCGTAGGGTGATGCACAACTTGGTCGGTCTTAAAAAAGAACTTCAATAATTTATTTCAAGGTAAGTAAACTATTTACATGGACAGCTTATTTAGGTAGTATATTATCGTTTTCAATAAATAATGTTATGTGAACATATATTTTTAGCACATATTCTTAGTTTGTACTTTATTTATTTTACAACGAAAAGTACGTTTAAACGTTTCATTAAACATACAGATCAGCATATTAATGCCACACATTTATTGTTATATTAGAGTGGAATTCAAAAACATCAATTAAGTAGTGTGGTTTTAAGCCATTTAAAGTTTAAATTTTAAATATGCATGGTTTGTCTGTGCTATGAATAATATTTAGCAGGAAAACTTAAGTGATTCCCCATGATCTATTTTTAGACTGATGGAAATCCTACTTGTAATATATAACGGGATCCCTAACAATATGCATACATAATAAAAGTTTCAACTTGTGCTGAATGTCGATTGGAATGGACACTACATAAGTGTATGTAGGATAAAAATTTATTACCACGCCTTGTACAGTACAGCTCACGCAAAACCAACAAAGTCCGCGGCTATGCCGCGGACAGATTCTTCTGTTAACGTATTTTTGCCGCGTATTTACTCGGCATGATGCCGAGGCACTCGACGAAATTTCGCGGAGTGACGCCGCGTCTGTTTTTGCCTCGGCATCGATTCGCGGAGTAACGCCGCGTAGATGCAGCGATTCGCCGAGTATAACTATTTACAAATATTGATTGTATACTAATCTATAACACATGTTATCGAAATATAGAAACATACACAGAAAATACGCTGTGCGATTGTTAACATTTCTCTATATCTGCATACAATTAATTAAATTATCAATCGGATGTCATCTGTCAAAACAATTATTGTGTATGTCGATAACTAGATCTATATTGAGTTAAAGTTTACACAGTTAAATCCCGTAGATTATTTCGGAAACGAGACTTGCTTTAAACGTCTATTATGTCGCCAAAATTGTTGCTCAATAATTTAAAGAAAATAAATGTAGTATTAGATACACATTTTACAACATGTACATGATTCTAGGCTTGTTATTCTTTAGCAAAGCAACCAAAATTCTAAAGATGGCTGCCAGTGCAGCAACCATCTGCGAAAAAAGAGAGACATTTTGTTGTTGCTTTGTCTAAGTTATCTCTATAACATTAATATGAGGATAAACAGTGCACCCACATCTCAACCTGTGCTTTGCGACACACTCTTTATAAATTTGAATGGGTTGTGTGCATTTCAAACTTGCGGTATAAAAAGCAATAACATAATTTTGAAAACTAAGATTATGCAATAGCGAACAACTTCAGTGCCTTCAGCGATTTGATATAATGTTTTATTTGACCGTACGATTATTAAACCTTTAACATAACATATTTTTATAAATCTTAAACTTGTAAAAATTCCAAAGTATGTATGTTATGTTCAAATACCCGTTATATTATATAAAAATGAAGCTTGCACTCTGGTATATATTGTTGGGACGCATTGGCCATGTCATGTATTACTAGTATGTATTTGTCTATTGTTGAAGATCGTGTACCTTAAACATGATGAACGGGAGGGCTTGTGCGCTTGATATTTCGTTTATGTTAATACACCCAATATTTATAAGACCCATGGCGAACGCCTCATAAGTTTAAATTGTACTTGTGAAATCTGATACGGCTTTGGAAAATCCCGGTCTGTTGCAATCGATACCCCTGCAAAGCTTGTTTTTGTATATGATAAAATAGGTTTGCAAGTACGTCCTTTAATTTTTGGGCTTGCTGTCTTAAGATTTTGTGAAATGGGAAGAACATATTTGCAATGCCAATTATTTTCAATGAATAACTTAAGTCGGGCAGACATAGCTGATATCTTATTAACTACTTTTATGTATAAAACTTCCGTGTGTACCGCAAATGCTTGATATATATTTGTTATTCAAATTTTCGGAACTGGACATACCGATCGTTAAACTGATACTAGCTTTGCACACTCTTGAATAAAGAAAAGAAAATTCCCCTACAAGCTGGCCATTATTTACGTTATAGATAATACACTTAAAGTTTTTAGATGTGTATTTATATTCTTTTTCTACGAGACATGGTTTACTGGGATATACACGTAATAGGATGAGTTATTTTATTAAGTGCGATCAGTTATCATTTTCTGTTTGAAACAAGCATCATAAAATCGATTAATTGTATAATAGAAACACATAACATATTTTTATTATATATATTTATGGTTTTTGAATTCATGTTGCATTTTATTATGTTTGTTTTTTTAATAAAAAAGTGTATATCCTATGTACTGCAAATGACATTAAGTCTCGTCTTATTATCTACCATGTTGTACTTTATATAATCGTCTTTTCCATAAACTCATTATAAGTATTATGGATATGTGAATAATAAAGCACACAAATATAGTACCACATATAAATGGGGGACACACCTTCATATATTGGCAATACACCTCATTCGTTTTCTTATTTCATTCAAAAGTGTAAGCTCCCTTTAACAGGCCTACTTTTATTCCCGCATCATATTACAAGCTTAATGTTTACAGCACACAGTGGTAACATGTTACGAAACTGCAACTAAATTGCATGTTAAAACCCTCTTAAAAATGCAATAATTTATGTCAAGGCCTCAATTTCATTGTGGAAAAGTATACCGTACTTAAGCATGGCTTACGTGCATGTTAGCGCTGAAAACATGACAGTGCGCCGTTAGTTTTCAAACAAACATTTGAATACGTATTGTATCTTTGCAATCTGATACAACGCCCGGGAATGGCGGTCTGATAAAATCAATATCCCAGCCAAACCTGCTCTACATTAATATATTTTGCATACCAGCAGGCTGAATATAGTTTCTTAATTGTCCATGACAACAGGCAGATAAGTATCGAATGTGTAGAATTTCCAACGACTAACCAAGAGAGTATTAACACTTAAGAACAATTAAACAGGTGCATGCCATGGTGGTCTGATGTGTCATTATGCAAGGATATTTAATACGTATTTCTTCCGATCATATTATTTTCCTGCCATTGTAAATGTTTTGCAATATGCATTGTATTATACATCAAGCCTTTTCAGACAACTATTTGTATGATCAAGAATAAGGAACATTCATGAACAACACGCTTTACATTGTAGTTAAGATCTTTAATCCTGTTACTTGCAAACGCCTATGCGCCATAGTGTGGTTTTCAGTAGTTATGTGAATCACATTATATTACATGTTAACTTGTATAAACAGCCATTGTATTTAAGTAGGTCATGGTTGGATTGATTGCTGAATATTTGCTTGGAGAGGCTTCTTAAGTTACAGGCGCGATTATGTAAATTGATTATGATTATTTAAGTTTAAAATAGTGTTCAGGTGATCATTTTCGTCGTAATTTTAAAGCTTTTTGGTAATGCGATCATTTTAAGTGTGGCAGTTAGAGCAGGTATAAATACCAAATGTTTCAATGCATATTTTGCCAAAAATCATGATAAAGGTTTACCACTGAAAACTTCACGTATCATTGCCTTCGATACGTATATGTAAGGCAAACGTATAATGGTGTTACGATTACAACCTTTTGGTAATTCATGACACGCAAGGAATTTTGTAAGAATAATGTAATGACAGTGTTCTTATTTTCTTAACGTAATGTTCAACACATGAATTTGCGGGGTACAGAATTCGCGCTATTTCGATTGCCAATGTGCTCCTGCGGTCTTTATCTTTAATACCCAGTCCATGTGAAGAAAAGCTACTTATTTTTAATCAGAACACTCGTTTAACCCTTTCCCTATCAGCAAAGTGGAAATGGCTATGTGCAAACAGCATAAAACCAGAACAAACTGCGAGTAACTCGCAGTCTGTTCAGGTTTAAGGCTGTTTGCTGCTCATCAGTTTCTAATGTTTGTAGATGAAGGCTTAAGAACTTGAATCGAGTAAGAAAAGTCTTAAATTAAATATAACTTTCCAAGGGACTTCAAATGCGTGAAAATACGTATCTAAGTGGTAAAGGGTTAAATTGAAGCCTATTATGCTTGTTCGATGTACATGTATACACGTCAGTTCTAATGTTTAGCGGTCCACTTCTACATCTATGTTCAAAAGCGGTCGTGATATTGAACATAATCAGCATCATCATCATCATCAGCAGCAGCAGCATCGGCGGCGGTGGCGGGGCGGCGGCGGCGTCGTGGTTGTCGTCGTCATTTTCATCACTATCATCATCATCATTTGCATATGATACTTCACGTGTCTGAGATATATGTGGTTCCATTAGCTGAAATACAATAATGTTCTGTGAACAGCAGTATTTGGCATACGTACGTGTTTTTTTATGCCCCCCGAAGAGTGGCATGAAGTTTTTGAACTGTCCGTCAAGCCGTCCGTCTGTCTGTCTGTCCGTCCGTCAGACCGTCCGTCCGTCCGAACACTTTATCATTGGTCATAACTTTTGCAATATTGAAGATAGAAACTTGATATTTGGCATGCATGTGTATCTCATGGAGCTGCACATTTTGTGTGGTCAAAGGTCAAGGTCATCCTTCAAGGTCAAAGATCAAATATATGGCTTCAAAGCGGCGCAGAAGGGGGCATTGTGTTTCTGACAAACACCTCTCTTGTTAGTTGTTCGCTTGCGAACAATTAAGATTAAGAGCTAGTTTTGCAAGTCGGTCTGCTCTTAACTACCCTAAGAACGATGACCACCGCATCTGCTTGTGCACACTGATTAGCCTGTTTATGCTTCACCACTGGTACACTGCAGACAGTGAGTGTGTGTATGCAATCAATAGTGTTTAACAGCCTGTGCGACGACATTGGCCAGTTTGTCATTGAAATCTGTACATATTGGCTGCGTTCAGGGAAAACGGGGCCTTATGTATGTCCAATAAGTGGTGTCCTGTGCACACTGATTAGCCAGTGCAGTTCGCAAGAGCTAATCAAGGACGACACTTTCTGATTCTATGGTGTTTTTCGTTTAAAGACAGTCTCTGGTACTGGGTTGACAATTTATGCATATGCATTAAGCCCTGTTTTCCCAAGAAGCTGCAGTCAGTATACAATACACTAATTGTTTCAGTAATGAAGGAACTGAAACAGCGTAACGGAACGATACAGTGTGTTTAAATTATATTTTATTTAGAGGAATTGTCCGAACGTAGTTAATCTACATTTAATAAACATCATGATTTCGGAACTTGTAATCAGTTTTTATCCCAGGTAAATTATAGTTTATAAGATTGCTCGCCGAGTGACTCAGCGTCATACCACCAACAATTTCCTCGGCATCATGCCGAGGTGTGCCGCGGCGTGTCTCGGCGAACAGACACGGCGACTCGGCGACCAGATGGTCGATGCCGAGTCGACTCCGCGAACAATTGCTGTCGTCAAACTCCGCGGATCGCGGAATTTGTTGGTTTTTCGTGAGCTGTACTGTAGTTATTTGTCCATAATAAGGTTTGCACTAAATCGATTGGATGCAGCAACGTTCCTTGGTTTACCACCACACATAATCGCATGATTGATCAACTTAGTTATGGAGGTTCAGTTATATTGTGCAGCGACTTTTCCCCTTCGTTATAAAGTACCCATAAATGCACTTTAGTATTTGAGGAAACACTAAATATTTCCCAAATGATGTCTGAAAAATTCCCAAAAGGAATGAAAATAGCATTGATTTCGTTCCAAAAGTCCATTATCTGCAAGTTAACAAATAAAATTAGCACTGAAACTGAACATTTCAAGCCAAAATTAATGTAAATGAATATTCGAAACGGTTTCTGCAATTAATACCAAGCAATTAAAAAGACCCATAATTCCCAATATGAAGATACAACGAAGAAAATTATCCCTTTTTAGTGGTTTTGCGCTAATTATTTCCAATTGGGTGACCGTCGGTACCGGTTCTTTTCCTAATTGCGCAAAAAATTGTTGTTGTAATCAATTTGTATGATCAATGATAATAAGTTATGCTTTTTATCCACGGAATGCCTGGACTGTCCTCTGTCGACGATTTTTTTTCGGTATTCCTTTATAGCCCAAACACGTTGTTTGACATGAGGTACATAGGAGTCACGCTGTCGGCTGGTCCGTTGTTTGGTTCGTTGGTCGATATGTTGTTGATCTGTCCATATAAAATGTATAACGTTTGTGGAGCAAAATGCGTCCCTATTTCTCAAGCGTTTGAATTACAACTTAAAATACTTCGTCACAATGCAATGTAAACGTAAACGAGCATATTCATCCTTCGTTTTTGAGTCACTTGTAGTTGGATCTAGTCATTGTATGCATTAATGTTTTAGGTTTGTAGAACGCACTACGTGTTTATTTTGCTATCGTTTGAAATAGAAAACATGTAAAATGTCATAACTTTTGAAGTGCAGATGTGCAAGACACTTTTTGTATGCCCATTAATTCACAAGTTCCTTAATTATAAGCCAAATAACTTATCAATGTCGATTGCGTAAGAAATTATTTTCACTCAACTTAGTTTGTTGAGTTAACTACTACTACAATTTTCAAGCTACGTCATAATCATTCAGTTCAAAGGTGGAAGACCCATTTTCCGTAATCAGTTATTAACACATTCTTGATTGATTTATGTGAGCTTTACCTTAGTCAGTTTATCGCAGAAGCATACACTGTTCTAAGTTTATGTAGCAAAAAACTTCTACATTTGTTAAACGATTGAATTGAAACTCGAAATATATCATCACCATGAACTTCGGGCAGTGAATCACATAAATTTAGTGTTCGTCTGTGCAAAATAAACATTTGAAGTCAAAGGTAAAATAGTTATTTGTAAAACCACTGATTACTGTGATTACATCACTGCATGCTAAACTAAATAACCTTTCATTACTATAAAAACCAAACAGTGTATGATATAAGCACAACATTTTATTAAAATACATTACATCCATTTTTATATCACATGATGTCACAATAACCACACCTACGTCCATTTTAATGAAGCAAATTGTGCTATAACAATAGAACTTATTATTGATCACTCACAATATACCAATGCAGGGGGGGAGGGTCGTTTACGATATTGAAACATGAAACCGAGGAAAGCAAAAGCAAGGTAGACCCGAAAGGGCTTATTCATGTAATAGAAGTGCAAAGCACAAATGGCTTACCGGGTGAAAAAAAACAAGTTACTATTTAACGAAAATCACGAACACGACGCCATTGTGTAAGTTAATTCGAACTAACTTCACTTAAACGCAGTCAGTTCCGGTATACTCATGCCCCCCACACCCCCCTGCAATTTAACAAACCAACATAAAATGATTCACCCATATCATACTATTATAAACACAATATATTCCAGTTTACACCTACGCCATACCATGTAACCACTCAACATGCCATTATAAAGAAATCGCAGATACTACTTAATTAATAATCAACATAACACTATACACACACAAAGTTCCGATATGAACACAATTAACATAGCTATCGACAAACAATAAAGGGACACACAAACAAAATGCAGTTATAAACACATCACATACAAATGTTAATAAGTATTAATTATCATTTTCAAAATAAATGGGTCGATTAATTTGATGTATATGTTTTAAAGGTGATACCCAAGCAACAACGTATTTAATTTGAACGTTGATTTCCTGCTTGTGCTTAACAAGAACATTATGACGAGTTAAGCCAATCTGTTCAAAGATTCGGAATGGACGAACTGGCTGAAGGCATGGTTTGCAATTGAAACTGCAATGTCTGGTCTAGATAAGTTCGCGGAGAACATGGCTAAGAGTATAACTTAAAGTATATTGAATACAATCAAATATGAGCGATGATCAATGAAATCATATAAGCGGTTATGTTAGAAATCGTATAATTGGACGAAACTTTGTGCCAATCATACATTCAATGGCGGGTTATTAAGTATTTAAAACATTAAGACAGTCAAGACTTTTAAATAATTATTCTTTCACAAATGTTGCTATCTTAATACGTTTACATCTCTTGATTGCATTCAACAAATGACGAAATTTGTAAAGAATCGCAGCATATAATGAACATTAACATACACAGTGAAATTCGACTGCAATGCCTTATTCAAACAACAACAGAGTAGTCTTACCAATACATCGTCCAGTTTAAACTATCAGTGGTCGTGACGAAGTTCTTATCTTCATAACGTTATTTTTTACAGAGCTCCAGATAAGGTTTCGGGTCAATTAGTTTTCACTACAATTTTTTTTCGCAATTAGTTTTTTTCCGGAATTCATAATTTTCAATTATTTTTTTTTCTTACAATGAAAAATATAATATACACACTAAACTTTTAACTCTATTGATCTTTGCATGAGCAACTGTGTGCATACCGGTCCCTTTCTGGATTTAAAAGCCCTCTCTCGCCACATTGTGTTTAATACAAGAAGAACATTTCAAATGAATATCGACATCCGAGACTTCAATCTGTAACCAGGGAAAGGCATTATTCCATGCCGAGATCTGTTTTTGCGTGAAACCGCGATGTTTGGGTTTGGAGATCGTCGATTCCACCTCATCAACCGCTTTTGCCACTATATAAGATAATAGACTTGCCAACAATAGACTTTGGACTTTGTTCTCGCCACGAAATGAAACCAAGTATACTTGGCGCTGTCGCAGAATGAAGTTTCTTTTGAACTCGTTCACGCTTTGCAGCCGCCATATTTAATTTTATAAACAGAGGAGCGGAAACGGAAATGCAAATATTATTGGTTACAATCAACTTATTCACAGATCCGGTATCGGAAATCTCGTTATCATTTAACTTTCGCTGCGCAGAACTCCTAAATTCCGTACTATCAAACGGCCGGTCATAATTCGGATCCGTCTGTCTCAAATCGTTTTGATACGATGGATTTTTATTTTATTGTCGTTTTTCTTTAAAAACAAATCGTAATAACGATAAAACGATGCTTATCTGGAATCTGGAGCTCTGGTTTTAGTCAATCGTGTAGTAAATCTAAACAGTAATCGTATTTGAAAATGTATTGTATTTAATACCCGACACATATCTACGCAACATAGATATACAATCCTGTTATATTTATCAATTACTAAGGGCTTGAAATGCCCTATAAATGAATCAACAGCGACAAAGCCTGGATTATTTTATCAATAGACAAACCGTAAGCAAATGACTGTACTCTAAAATAAAAAACAAGCTAGTTGGAATGTCCTTTATTGCATTGATAAAAAGTTGTTGGTAAATTAACATTATAATTGTTTTCTTGTTGCTTCATTTTGAACGTGTATTTATTGTTTATACATGTCAACGATCAAAGAGCCGGCGTGTACCTAGTTCGCTCTTTCCAATTATTTGTATTAGGTATTTCCTTAAAAACAGATGATGCATAATTCAAAATAGATACCACAACCCATCGAATTATTAAAATTATGTGTGTGTAATGTTAAACTACTTATACATAATTATATTTGTGTTTTACAGATGATGCTCGAGCCACAACGTGTTTCTTCCGGACGTTGATTTCCTTCGAAGATGTAGCTAAATAAAATTTAATGGCGAATCTAGCCGATGTGTTCACTGAGTCGGAAAGAATGAACTGGCTGAAGGCATGGCTGGCAATTGATATTGCAAAGATTGGCCTAGAGCAGTTCGCGGAGAACGAGGCTACAATTCTACAAGGCAATATTTACAACGCAATCTTGACAAGTGGCGCAGTCGCGTGTTCTTGCTGTCACACTGCAAACGTGCTGAAATGCCCTTCGCCAGGGATATGCAATAAACGAGGAGCAAATGGCATATGCATAGCAATGCATGACACCGCGTCCAAACAACCGCGACCATGTCCTGCTAATACTTGTAATAAAGTCCTTATTGAAATTGCAAAGCAACATAAATATCCCAATCCTGCGTGGAAAAACACAGAAGCAATTCACTGGGCATCATGTCCATGGCAAATAGCCAAGGTTTATTTTCCTCCAGACGGTTACACTGGAAAGGGATCGGCTCAAGATACTGACTTCAATGGCATCATCAGTTTTATGATCAACTGTAAACATTTCGATAACAAGTTTTCGTTCCCCATAGATCCAGGAAAAACACTTCCACCATGCCTTTTAACAAAGGTAAATATATGCGTGTCATTTTTAATAAATCTCACAATAATAGCACACTCATATTGTAAACATTCTCTTTGCTGGTCCGCCAAGTCGAGTTGCATAAGTTCCCTGATATCGATGGTATTTTCTGGAAACGTGAATCTTTTTCAATGAGAAAGCAGCAAATGTTTTTATTGTGCATAATTATTGAACACATATTTTTGTAACAATTCTTACCAATCAAATTATGATCGTGTGAGTAACCACTGTGAATACATTACAACCGCGTTTTGCATTTCTTTGTTGACACAGTTTTTTACAATAAAGTTACATAACATAAGAATTTATATTAATGGTATTTGTTTTAATTATTTCTTTGTTTTCTTAAAGGCGTATTGTATTTCACAATTGTATATATAATAGCTATGAATATATATTCGGGTATGTTGGCATGCAAATTTACGCAACTTTGGAATGGACTATTGTAAGCGGTTATCGTCACAAACGAGCATCATCTTATCATGCAGTGATTTACAGCACACATGTTTTTAGGCGCGGGACATTGGCAGAACTGTACGTCATTCGTCTACGTGCAAGGTCGCAGATACAGATCTCCAGGATATTTTTATAACACTGACTAGCCTGTTGACTGACCCAAAATGTCTAGCACACGACGTTGCTGCGAAGGAGGCTGTGAGAAAATTAGCAAAGGTATTGTAGAAACAATTGTGGCGAATAAAATCCGCCTGTTTTTGCGTTTCATGAAGTGCATAAAGTTCGTGTATTTATATTACATACAAATGAGTGATATCGTACGTTTTTGCTGTGAGTATTTGATAATAGGTTTCATCAGGTAAATGTACTGTAAATGTAGTCTAAAATGTTAATCTACAATTTATCTTAATTTATAAACAAATAGACGTGAGATACTTGTTATTGACTTGTATAACAATGAGTGTACCATTCGAATTATAATGTAGGTGAACCAAACTACGCGATTTGCATGAGGTATATGTAATCCTAAATACGCCGTCTACATACGCGTATATATGTATACATCTTTATATAACATTAACAATCGTATAAGTGTTTTATCAATTGTGGCGAATGGTATGCGCATACAAATGTGCGTTTATCAAACATTTCATAAAGTATCCGTACATATTTTACATACAGCGTTATTGATTTTTCTGATTACTATTGAAGAATAGGTTCTCACGGGTAAATGTAATTGAATTTAAAGAAATTTTGTCTACAATATTATTCCTCATATATGAACATATAGATATTATATAATTTGTATTGACTTATTTTACAATAATCGTATCTTTCGTCGAACGATATCATACATATAAAATCGTGTTTGGTGTGAACACGTATTTAAATACATTTTTTTATGTATAGCTACAAACCGACGTTCTGAAGCTAACAACGGAGGAAATTGTTAATTTGTTAGAGTCTGCACAAGATACTCTAAAGAAAGTAGAACATATAACTGAGACGGCTATTGAAGAGATTCGTTTTTCCATTGAAAACTTTAGAAAGGATCTAAACGCACACAATGACAAATTAAAGCAGGATCTTGATGAACACACGGGCAAGTGTAAAGGACAACTGGATGAACATCGTCGTAAGACGACAGGAACAGACTACGACCAATCGTGTAAAGGTATGTCCAGTCTTGTTAAAACAGACTACGACCAATCTTGTATAGGTATGTCCAGTCTCGTAAAGGTACGTCTTACCTCGTAAAGGTTTATCCATTGTTTTAAAGGTCTAACTTTCGATTGAACGGTAATTCGCCGAACAATAACGTCAAGCTTATATTTCTGAACATTCAAGATTATCATCTCTCAAAATATTAGCAGTTACTTAATTGCATTTTCAGCAGCAAACCTTTTATATAAATACTAATATGTTTGCCTATGTAAAACAGATTTGTTATCATGAGAGCAATGAGTAAACGATATGGTAATGTTAAGTTGTTGTAGCAAAGTGATGCACATGTCATTATTACTTCACAAAGTGAAGTTCAGGACTTAACAGTGTGCAGTTTATAAAAATTGTAATACTATTTTGTGATATAACTATATGATATACATGTATGCTTGTTAAGTCGTGGGTAATTTTCATAATCTTGTTACATCGTAAATATTTTATTCATATATGACTATGAATCATTATAAACATAATAATACATCTTTGCTATATATATTTGCTGCTTTTTTCAAATGTTACTCGTCTGTCATTATAATAAATAATCGATTGTGTTTATGTTTCAAACCGCCATTTTTAAAATTATTTCTAGTTGAGCCGTGCGGCTATTCCAATTTCAAGATTTGCATACTATAAATAGCTTTAACACTGACATTGTAGAGGAAGTTAATTTCTTGTGAAAACATGTCAACAGACGCTGTAGTAAAATAAATACTCATAACAAACGATTTTGTGTAACATATGAAAACTATACGAACAATTAAAAAAAAAGTGGACATATGTTATAAAAGTTCTAATGAATTACAATATTGACCTGTTTTTGCTGCATTTGTTATCAGCAAAACGATGGTGACCCGGTCAAAACTGTTTTCCGTAGCAATTGCATAATTTGGGAACGTTTTATGAAGTGATTTCAGGCGATTTCTATAACCACGACTCAAAAAGAACCCACGACTAAACAAGAACCTACCATACAAATGATCCTAGTAAGATCAAGACTGCTCATGATCAGATTCAATAGGAATCAATAAATCTATCCTTTTTGATTTTTTTCTAAAAAACTATTTAAGCAACATAAGTATATGAATACATACATGTACTGTCTTCTCTCTTCAGATTTTCGGAGACGGTTGATGGCACATTACGATGACACTTCTAGCAATGTTCCTCTTTCAAACTTGGATCAAAGTCTTGATAAGCGTATAGCAGATATATACGCAACGCCAAATATACACCGAATTGAAATCGAAAAAAATGGGAAACGCGTTAAACAGGAGCAAGTACTGACATACAAACAAATATTTTGCACAGATGGTGATTTCAGTCGACGTATATATCTACAAGGTGAACCCGGCAGCGGAAAATCTACATTTTCAGCTAAGTTAGTTCATGACTGGTCCCATATTAATCAGGTTTCTTCGCCATCTCCTTCTTCTTCTGACACCAAAGCATTTGATGACGTGTTAACAATTCAACAATTCAAATTCCTATTTTTCGTCACATTGAGAGATTCGAGAGGTCAGGCAGATGTTACGCAGATGATAAAGAAGCAACTTATTGATACAACATTTTCCGAAGACGAACGCGCCGATATGTACAGACTTTTCGTACAAATAATGAACACTGAAATCTGCCTCGTAGTACGGGAAGGTCTAGACGAATGGGTGCCTCCTAATGGTAGTAACCTAGCCGAACCATCCATGGCAGGATTTCAGAACGACAAGTGCACGGTCCTGACAACATCTCGACCATGGAAGCTGGCTGATGAACGTATCAAGAATTCGCAAATCGACATTCTTTTCGAAATCGAGGGGATTAGTAATCCGTATGCATTTAGTAACAATATTATTCGATGCCTTATTGACCATTCGAAGGATCTAAAAGAAACTGCGATACAATTTAAGTCATTCGTTGAAGATCGTAAGCTCGAAGAATTATCTTCTTCGCCAATGTTGTACACGCTTGTCATATATACCTGGGTAAACACGATTGAGAAAGAAGAACGTTTGAAAGAATCGTCATTGTGTGGACTGTACACTACTCTACTGGAAAGTCTTTGTAAAAAAGCCAACAGTACGAGTGGTTATTTCAACGATTCAAACCCGCCACCAGTGCACTGTTTTTCTAGCACAAGTTACCTTCAGCCAAACATTGAACACTTAGATAAGCTGGCAGAAGTAGCTTGCAAATTGCTATTCTCTTCTCAGAGAGAATCATCTATTGTTTTCAGTGATATTACATTGTCCAACTATTTTTCTCCGGACGAATTTACAGTTTGCAAGAGGTTTGCTCTTACGGCAGGGATATTAACAAACAGGAAAGATAAAAGTCGGACAGGAAGCTCCAACTCATTTGTCCACAAAACTGTGCAGGAACTTCTCGCAGCATATCATATCGCTTGCAATACAAACATCATTGATGACGTTATATCCAGATACCTTAAACTCAACAATACATCCTATCTCGAAATATCGCAAGTTCTTATATTTTTGTGTGGAATGAACACGTCTGCTGCGAATAAATTGTCGGCTTTGATGAATCATTATGACGTTATCCATTGCGTTCCTTATGATGTATGTCTTCTTGATTGGCGTGACGCGTATCCCTGTAGGTTTCAGCGTATAATTGAGTCTGGAATCAGAGAGGCAGTAGCCAACAAGCAGGAAGAGGAAGGCATACAGCTGACACTCAGTCACTTTGATATTAATGAACGCAACATAAGAGAATTACATGGCATATGGCCTACAGACGCGCGCAATGTCAAGAGTTTGCTTGTATGTATGACAACGAGTGAAACCCTGCGCTCACCTGCACATGACAAGTCTACATCTCATTTTGAGTTTAACCTGTCATCGTGCCACACTTTGAGTCATTTGTATCTATCGGGCAGCGGCATATTGCTGAGAGGTAACATACATATATCTATACGTTATACCATATACGCCATTAAATGACTATGAATGACTACGGTATCGTTGCATGTGTGCATTATTTTTAACATCAGTTCCTGAAATCGGTTTCAGTCTTATAAATTTGCTGTAGGTGATTGATTTATACTGATTTTAGGCAGGTGTACTTGCCGTTAATTGAATAGCATTAAATCACAAGACCACAGTTTAAAACATACCTGAGCGGAAATTATTTTGAAACGATTCGTCCTTAAAAATGTATTTTCCTCATAAGAAAGTGCATTGGTTGAATTGTTGTAAGAATAGATCGAACATGAAAAGATTGTGTGATAATTGGACTCGTTAAAATCGGCCGCAGTGAAATTGGTATCAATACCATATCGTTTTATGATAAGAAAATAGTACACTGTAGATAAGCCGATACGTATAAAATATCTACAAGTATTGCGGCTTCATGATAGGCGCCTCCCCACGGAGAAGTGCCCCCTCAAAAAAAATTCACTGGGCGGATAACTGCCCTCCTGCTGAAAAATAGGGGGCGGAGAAGTGCCCTCTTGTCAGAATGTAATATCAATTAAATAAACATAAAATAAATAAATTGATTATAAATTTGACTTCATTTTTTTCTTTCTAAATATTGCACAACGTGGCAAAATGGATGCTTATATATACGGTAGACATTGGTCTGCTAACTTATATATAGGCATCCATTTTGCGAATTTAATTTAATTTATTATTCGTAGATTTACGTATTTGTTCCATATTTTCAATGGGTCAATACTATCTTACTATGCATTAATTCCGATTTATTTCATTCATAAGTACTATATGTACTACATGTACTGAATTGCACGTCTATATTAAGTTACGACACATGTTCTGTTTTAACACGCACGCTTTTCCTGCGTGGAACTTGACTATGTTTCGCGCTCTCATTAAAACACGACTTTTACATGGCATTCATGTATAGTGATTGGTGCAGATGCGTACAAAGGGACTTAAATAAAATTATATCGTGACTGTCTGTAGAAAATATGTGTTATTCCGTTCGATAAATGGAAATATACGTGTACTGTGTAACGGGTTTTGTTTTCACTACTTACTCGCCATAAGTGATTGATTGCTCATCATTAGCATTGAACTTCTCATTAGAAACAATTGTTGTTTGAGTAACTGTTTACGGTAAAAAGGTGTGATGAAGATGCCCGACGTTTCATGGTTCTTGAAGCTGACACAGGGGGGGGGGGGGGGGCACTTTTTCGCCCCTTGAAATCTTGTGAGGGGGGCAGATATCCGCCTACTTAATTCTGATAGGGTGGCCTCTTTAGATTTGATAGGAGGGCACCTCTCCGCCCCTTTTAAAATAAGGGGCACCTCTCCGGGGGGCACTTCTCCGGATGGGGGGCGCCTCTTCGGATACCAAGTATTGCTTGTCCGTCCAGTTACAACGCAACGCAAGTATTTACATAGATTAAGAAGATTACTCAGGTGATCATTGAATGACTTCTCAACAAATACCCGGGATTAGTCTAAATCGGGGTTGTAATGAATACCCTCAGTCCATTCATTTATAGCAACATGCGTTATAAGATAAGTGTAAACCTATTTAGTTTAGCTCTATTGCATAGAAAGCCAAAGGCTAATTTGAAAAGCTCTCTAGTCCGTGTCCTGGGAACGGCGCCCTTCATTACTGTTGCATATTAAGATTTGGTTTCTAAATGGAAACGAATTACTTTGATCAGTATACGGCCACAAATCGTGTGCTTAAATATCTGCTTTAAAAACGTTATCAGCAATTGCGATTTTTTTTTTAAACTAAATGTTGCAGCAACATCAGTCTTGTCAACAATACGAGCAAGTTTCAACAATTAAAAGAATGATGACGATTTTTTATAATGCCTATACAATGTTTTATACGTTTGTCATAAGGCCATGCCGTTCCTTCATGGTTTATCATTTCTATTTTGAAATTGGCTTAAGACGAATGTGAGAAATGTGCAAATTTTAGTGAAAATTGCTAGCAAACGAAGTTCATGATATGTTTACATACAATCAAAGTCGAACGTGCGAGAATATTTCCAAAGAATGATTGCTTTTATTGCTACTTGTGAGATCATTTTATGCAATGATTAGATAAATTCTCAGTTCTCCATCGTCTTTCTCCTGATTGCGCACTGGTCGTGTATCTATGAAGAAGATGTCACACACAATTCAGTATCACATGCCTTGGGTTTATGCCTTCCTCATCTAAGGTAACAGCTTGTGTCGTTTGGCAAGCTCTTCAAATTCCTTAATACCGGTACCATTAAGATGTTTTAGAGTATCGTATAGATATTTTTGTAGACAAAGTTACTTCTTAATGACTTCCGTTCAAAACCCGTGTATCCTTTTAACTGGTCCCCCGTTGAATATTTATAAACGTCGACTCCGTTGACCATAATATACAACAGGTACAGGCTAATGTATCGGCGATTTTAATTGGATAACGCGAAGACTAATCGGGAGCGTCGTTCGTGACGTGAAGTTACAATGTTATGGTTCGCACGCGGGGTTTCCCAGATTATGTGTTTTAATCTCTCTATCATTCCGTTGATAACTAGATCAAATACAAAGATTTACATGATCGCAAATCAAGAATTTCCACCTTTAAGTAACGCGAGGATATTATGTATCATGTAGTATTCAAGTTGCATATGTACTATGAATCTTATTTGACTAGAACGAGCTTTTATACTTACCTGTCAGCTGTCAAAAAAGTTTAGAAAAATAAACCGGAAATGGTATACGGATTACTTCCCCTGAACCTCGAATAATCTCGCAATATGTTTCTAAAAAGAACCGATCCAATTTTGGACCGGAAACATTAGCTTGTAAAGATCCCTGTATAGAGAGTATGCGATAGATAATGGGAGGTAACCAATCTATGTATCCTTTCGGTTATACTTTAAAAATGAGATTTTTATCTTATGAACTGGGTTTTTGAGGTAGGGGAAATCATCCCTGAAGTCTGCATCCTCCTCCTTAAACTGTTTCGCTCGACGCATCATCTGAACTATATTGATATTGGCGCATTTCTTAGCATCACATATTTTCGACATCTTTCCTCATCACTATTTATTCTACTTTATAGTGCTAAAAATAGACGTTGATTTATTTATTTTACTACCGACATTCATTCCTCAAATTATACAATACGTGCTATGTTATGTTCTACATAGCACAAATGTTCATGGATGGTTTATCTGACTCTGCCATTTCGATAATATCCGATATCGTATCACACCCTACACATACACTTTTATTAGCTCATGTCTCCATTTCACCCTCAATGTCAACATCACTACCGTAAACTACTAAGTGCGTTTTATTCAGAACTGCACTCACTGATATTAACTGCAAATGTCATTAAAAGCAGACGATCCTGTAAGTTTTTTGACGAATTACATTGTTAAATGAATTTGCTGTAAGCAGTCTTAATATAAACGTGTCATCGTGTTGTGCAAGTAACAGACGGGCGTGTAAGAAACTGCATGTATTACTAAATATTCAACTGAATGATCGAACCTTCCATGGCCTTTTTTAACTTGTATCGATATGTACCAAACAATTCTTCCTTTTGCTAAATATTTGTTTTCATTTTATTCTTACTTTTTGTTACAAATTATTACTAAGTAAACGTTCAAAGGGCAGTTTCGGTATATATTGTTTATGAAAAATGTTTAGGCTACAGCCACAGCACTACAGGACCATACTCCGCCTCTATCCTCATCAGTTGAATATAACACCGAAAGCCTTTGCCGTATCCGTCTTGACTTAGAATAAAACTTACAATTACTGTTTAATATTGCAAAATTCCAATGCCACGTGACGAGATTCTTTCCTTAACATCGCACAATTTCCCACATTGGGTATGCGATGCAATAATACGACGCGAAAGTAGAAGACTAGTGTGACTCATTATTTTATTTTGCATTATCCCGTTGTAAACTCAACTTCTCGCATTGTGATTTAGCTCCTGAACATTTTATCGGGTGGTCGTGCTTGTACTCAAGAGTTCGAACAGGCAAACCAACGAGATTCCTTAAAGAAACGCCGTATACATTTACAAATATCTCTGAAAAACATATCCAGTCAAAAATAAATACTGTTACATTACAATCCAAGTAAAAACATATACTAGTTTATCATCTTATTGTGTTTTGTTTGTATTCGTCTTTATTGTAAAAATATATTTTATTGTTGGCTCGTGTTCCTTCCTTTCCGTATTGCCTCCTTTCAGTATGAATCTACTTGCTATGTAAAACCGTATGTCACTTATCGAATATGAAACACATGTCTTGTATATTCGACCAAAAATAACACACTTGCTTTATGTCACATATTCGTCTGCTTATTTGTACAGTCATATATTTACTATTTTACTATTACCACTATTCTTCATAGCCATTATCAAGTTACAAATAAGAAATACTTCCAGATATCTGATCATTTGTTATGGAATTTTTTCTGTAGTCTGAAAGGGAATTACCCGTTTTGATGAGTAAGGTATTGTATCTTTGTGGATTGCCTCACATTCAACATTAAGTATATCTTATGTATTGATCGATAATTGATCATGTATGAATTTATATAATACGGCAATATTGCGTGCAATGTTATCCAAAACGAGACATTAATGTATGCACTAATGTTTGTAGTATGCCAACTTGTAAATAATACAATCGAATGTACATGTACGTATTAAAAACGTTTCAGCCTTTCGGTGTTAAATGTATAACACATGTTGAACATTCGATCAATTAAACACATATTAGTGTTGGTTACAAATGATTCGTTTATATCGATATAAACATGTGCCTCGGACAACCAATTTGACTTTTATTAAAGGGACTTGTTCACAGATTTTCGAGTGTTTTTTTTTCAAAAAAAATATCATTACATTAATTTGCTGAAAAACCAGAACAATGAAATAGTTTTAATAATAAAGCAAATCGATCTCTGAGAATCGATCCCGTGACCCATAGAAGCAAAAGCTGACTGCGTGACGCAGGTTATTGTCCCCTACCGGTTTCATCGGAGGGGACTTATGATTTGCGCTCTGTCTGTCAGTCTGTCAGTCAGTCAGTCAGTCAGTCACACTTTTCTGGATCCTGCGAAAACTGTAACAGTTCTTAATATTATTTCATGAAACTTGAAACATGGATAGATGGCAATATGGACATTATGCACGTTATTTCATTTTGTTTCTACGTCAAAAATTCTGGTTGCTATGGCAACAACACAAATTCTGACAATGGTGGAATTTCTGACAATGGTGGAGCCGATAGGGGACTATATTGCTTGGCAATAGTCTTGTTGCTTCTATTTCATTATTAGAATTCTGAATATTATGTACGTTTTGCTAACTTGTCGATGAAAACGCATGATATTTTTTCAAGATTTTGATTGATGATTATTGATAACTGAATATATATGTTTCACTTTTTTATATGTCAGAAGTTTTATTTTGCCAGGTTGAATATGATACATGATTGTTTTTTCACAACATCATTGTTTTCGAACAAAAGAGTCATTTGGCCAGACTGTGATTAAGTCCTATTAAATATTTTCGTTACCGTTATACATTGAAAAATGTTGTTTCAATTTTGCAGATACAGCAAGCTCAGTCAGATCGGAATTTCCGGTTTGCATTGTACTTAACAACGCAAATCCAGCCCAAGGTGCAGCAAGTCCCACAATACTGTCGTTCATACAATTCATTGGCCTGAAAAGGATCACATGTTCTTCAACCTTTCTACATAATCTGTTCAGTACGCTGTTGACACTAAATCATAAGGTGCGGTGTAGGCTAAAGTTAAACATAACATCGTGTGTAGAGGGATCAGATATATTTACAAAAGCATCCATTAAGACAAATTTTGACAATCGATTTTACATATGGTGTTTAGAGAGTGACAGTCCCGGTCTGTGGGAGGCTCTTCATGGTCTGAATATCAAGAGTCTTAGTCTTTATGATGAGTATAAAATTGGATTTAATTTGAATCATAAAGAACTGTTTTCACAGTTTCTATCATCGCTCACTCATCTAGAAAAGCTGAGTATTACGATGGATTGTGGCATTCCAAGTCTGTGCAAGGCTCTCCGTGTTATGAATATCAATGATCTGATTCTGCGTTGGAGTGATACGTTTCAAGATTTGACAGCGAACCATTTAGAGTTATTGTCGCAGTCTCTATCATCGCTCATACTGCTGACAACGCTCAGTATATATGTTGATGAAGACAGTCCCGGACTGTGGGAGGTTCTCCGTGGTCTGAATATTAAGAGTCTGAATCTGGGTGATACTTGCCGATGTTTGAAAGTGACACATGTAGAGTCGTTGTCGGAGTCTCTAGCATCGCTCACACAGCTAGAAACACTTTGTATTCGTGTGTATGGAGATAACCCCGATCTGTGGAAGGCCCTCCGTGGTCTGAATATCAAGATTCTGAGTCTGAGTCTGGAAAATACGCGGGGTGATTTAACAGTGGATCATGGGGAGTCTTTGTTGCGGTCTACTTGCCGATGTTTGGAATTGACACATGTAGAGTCGTTGTCGGAGTCTCTAGCATCGCTTACACAGCTGAAAACGCTTAGTATAAGAATACGTAAAGACAATCCCGGTCTTTTGGAGGCTCTCCGTGGTCTGAAAATCAAGAGTCTGAGTCTGAAGGATGAGTATATTTCTTTGTTTAGGATGGGTATTTGGAAAGTGATACATGTAGAGTTTTTATAGAAGTCTCGATTTGCGCTCGCTCAGCTGAAACGGTTTGTATAATTGTTTCAATAAGAGTGTCGGTCTGTTGGAGGCCCTCTGTGGTCTCAATATCAAGAGTTTTAGTCTGAAGCTGAGGGTCTGGGAAAGTGGTTTGAGAGTGAATCATGAAGAGTCGTCTTCGCAGAATCTTGTATCACTCAAACGTCCGGAAACGCTGAGTATTGATGTGTATGATAAAATTCCAAGTCTTTGGAATGCTCTCCATAGTCTGAATATCAAGAGTTTGAATCTGGGTGTTTACTTGATTGGTTTGAAGAATGTAGAGTCGATATCGCAGTCTTTTTCATCGTTCAAACGGCTGGAAACACTCAGTATTTTTTAGGCCAAATCCGTTCGGATGGAAGTTCTCCGTGGACTGATTATCAAGAGTTTGATTCTGGATGTTTGGCGAAATTCAAGAAAAAAACATGTAGAGTTTTTGTAGTAAGTTTTATCATCGCTCATAAAGCTGAAAACGCTAGACATTAGTGTGTATAAAGACAGTTTCGGTGAGTGGTAGGCAATCCGTGGTCTGAATATCAAGGGTCTGAGAGGTTGAATTCAGAGTGAATAATGTTGAGTCGTTGTCACGATATATATTATCGCTCACACAGATGAGAAAGCTTAGTATATGTGTTTAAGAAGAAATACCTGGTTTGTGGGGACCCTCTGTGGTCTGAATATCAACAGACTCTGTCTGAGTGGATTTTTGAGAGTTAATAATGTTGAGTTGTTGGCGAATTTTCTATCATCGCTCACACAGCTTAAGGACCTAAGTATTAGCGTGCAAAAATACAGTCCTGGTCTACGGGGGGCGCTCACGTGTCTGAATATCGAGGATCTTAGTGTCAGTTATAAGTGTACTGGTTTTCGAGTGAATAATTAATCACAGACCCTGCCATCTTTAGTATAAGTGTGTCGGTAGACAGTCACGATCTGCAAGAGTCTCTCCGTGGTCTGAGTCTGGGAAGTAAGTGGAACAATTTGAGAGTGCATCATGATGAGTCGTTGTTGCAGTCTCTATGGTCGCTCTTAAGCTGGAAACGCTAACAATATATATTTATACATATTCCGACTAAAAGCTATCTAAATCATCGAAAAAAATATCTACTGTTATGAATTACATTTATCAGAAGTATGCGACCTATTCAACATGATGGCTGAATGTACTCATAACGTTGAGAGTAGTCTGGAATTCAGTTTTACTTGTTCGAATTATAAAAAATATAACCCACTGAAGGAATACACTGATATCCAAAAGACAATGGAAAAACTGAAGAACGCTATAGTGAAACGATTCCGAATATACAAAGCACCTAGATCCGATGAGTGGTCGTATATGTGTGATATGGGTGTTGATGATGACGATGGCAGCGTTGGTACAAAAGGAGTATTACTATTTCCTTCGTAAAATTTTTCAAGACGCCATAAATCAAATTTCAATACGACATCAGATTACCCTAGCCTCGACGTCATGAATGCATGTATGTGGCTTTCATGCTGATGATATAAAAGCATGCATTACTAATGTAGGAAATAATTGTTGATATTGAGTAAATAAAAAGAATGCAGGAACATCTCAAATATAAGTCACCGGGTGAATTTGTTTATGTAAAAGATTGCATTACAAAGTATTAGTATTTTATCAGTGTTAAATTGCAACGTGTAAAATATAATATTTTTTTATTTTCTAACATGATATAAGTCTGATATATTGTTTGTCTTACAGGCTAGTAAAGGATCTCTATTTGTGTTATGTATTCCACCAATATTTTTAAGAAAAAGTTTTAGTAATAAATGTAATACTTACAAAATCACATCATTTTACTCCTAAATAGTAAGCTTTAATAATATCGTATTAATTTATATAAATCAAAGAACGATATTACTTCACGTTAGTTGCTTCAGCAAAAGTTACATTTTGCACGCACGAATAGCTAAACAAAATAATTAATTGTTAATATAGTTTACGTTGTTTATATGTTAGTGTATATTATTGTTCATACATTCGTTTGTTTCAATACATAAAATAGAATAACATAAATATGTTTAGTACAATTCTATGTGTGTGAATCTAGATCAAATGTATAGGTTTCGAACAATCTCTAGAATTAATATATATAGATAGTATATTATAAATATAAATGGCATGACTAGGCCTAAATTGAGGTTGTACATTGTAATTTATGTATTCCTTATTGTAGACATTATATTTGAATGGTTTAATAATAATAGGAATAATAGATTCTAACAATTATTAATAATAACATGTAAATTAACATGTAACAGTAAGCATTCAAGAAACGCCAGCGCGCTTGAAAGTGCCCTTTTGACAAAATACTGCGCGTGGAAAGTGCCCTTTTGACAAAAAAGCCCCCCCCTGCCCTTTTCAAATCCTATTCTTATATATGTCAAATTTGATAAAGGAATCAAACTGCGCTTCATATTAGAATTCATCAAATACTACTATGATTTTATTGGCTATATAAATCAAAATGCGTTTTGTGTTTGAAGTCATTATATATGCTAATAAGTGTTACATACAGAAAACGAACCGTTAGTTTTGTTTGAATTTATCATAAACTTATATATGTATATGTTGTGTATGCGTTTGGCTACAGAAATCAAACTGCGTGTCGTGTAAGAACTCACCATATGATATTATGATTGTTTCTATCAATCACAACGTTTGTCGTATTATAATTTGTCATATATTAGTATGCTTGTAATTGCTTTTGAAATCAAAGCGCATGTCATTTTACAATTCATTTTATACAACCAAGCGTTAATTTCGATATAGAAATCAACCGCGTGTCGTATTAGAAATCATCATACAGTGCTATGTATAATTGTGCTATAGAAAAAAACCGTTTATTTGGCAATATAAATCAAACCGCATGTCATGTTAGACTACATCTTAAAGCAGTATGTGTGAGGTTTGGGGTTTAACCCTAAATGTTTTGGATTGACCAATCGAGGACAGGGGCCCACAGGTCTACGCACGGTTTGTGTTTGTTGAGTATGTGAACGACTTGTCAATTACATATGTCACATTGTTTATCATATGGCTCGTTGCAAATTAACAAATGAAACATGCTGTATGTTTCTATCTGCTGATGAAAAGGAGTTTTACTTTGCTAATATTATAAAGAAATATATGTTATGTTATTGTTTCTACTCATGATTGGTATGGTAATTACGATAAATTACGATAAATGAATACAATAAAATTAGTGCAGATACGTTGTTGTTTTTATATTTTAATTAATTGTTGTTATGATAATTGATGGTTGTGGTCACATCGATAACGATATAATAATGTTCGATATGTTGAAAGTCGTAATGATGATGATGATGATGGTGATGATTACGAAGATATTACTAACCAGGAGGAGGCAGAGTTGAAGGAAAAAAGGGGTTATGATTATGTTATTTTTTTTTATGATGCTGCTGCTGCTACTTCTTCTGCTGCTGCTGATGATGATGATGACGACGAGGATGCTGCTCCTGATGCTGCTGCTGCAGATGATTATGATGATGATGACGACGCCGATGATGATGATGATGATGATGATGATGATGATGATGATGATGATGCTGATGATGATGATGACGACGACGATGATGATGATGATGATTATGATGATGATGATGATGATGATGATGATGATGATGATGATGATGATGATGATGATTATGATGATGATGATGATGATGATGATGATGATGATGATGATGATGATGATGATGGTGATGACGATGATGATGATAATAATTATGATGGGCTGCCCCAGAATAAAGCAGGCAAGTTGCATACCTATGTTATTGCGTCAATAATTTTATGCAAATTTAAAATAAAATATGATAAAAAAATGCATTTGAAAAAGATATATGAACTTAGAAAGTATTCTCTAAGAATTACTAAGTTAATAATCAACATGGGTGCAATGGACCTCTGCATAAAACATTTCATGAAAATTAGTATCGTTTGAATGCTATGCTTTTTAGTAGTTCAAGTTATTAATGTAGATTAACTATATATGTCTTAAGTCACTTTAGAAGAGCTCTTTGCACGACAACAATTGTGAACCCGTTTTATTGTCGAATATAAAACAGTTTCAATGACACGTTATTAAGTGACCAAAATAATTTAAAGACGTATGGAGCGATTATCAGAGAATTATATAGCCGCCATCGTGAGCATCGACACATATCCGACACTTGCTTATAAGATAAATCGAAACAGCACTCGGTCTAGATTTATTGGCAATATATTCCGTTTACAATAATAAGTCAACTCAACGATCAGTGCACTTTGCATTATATGGTGAATACTTACACCCTAATGTGTTGTAAACGCAGGCAATCAAAAATTGTACTCCATACATCAGGATTAGTGTAACACTTTTGTTTACACTATACAAACTGTCTTCTCATGAAGCTGTCAAAATTGTATCATTTTTTATCAATACGGGTAATTATGTATTGTCACTCAATCCGCCTACTTCATATTCATCAAATTGATCCCGATGGCGGAAGAAGACATGAGAGAAGGAACGATACACTCGGCGACACACCGAGTACAGCTTGCAAACTGTTGACTCCTTAATACCTATCTGGAGAAAGAAAAATGTTAAGAAGTTTCTCCGATAATGGGAATTTCCGTATTTTGCTGTTTACTGAGAATTATCCCCGATGATGGGAAATCCGTTATTTACTATTTCCCCGATAGTGGGAACAATATAAAGCCAAATACCCGCTTTTGGTATGAGCATTTATTAATGATCCAAAAAATATATACAATCCTTGTGTCAACCCAGTACATCACTAGGTAACGACGTCACGTCAATAACGTTACGTCACAAATCGACGTTACGTCACGGAACCAATCCGCCGGTACAAGAAACAAGTTAAAATCTAATGTCCTTTTTTCCCTCCATCAAAATACAGTACATTTTGATAAATATTGTAAAACAAAATTTTAAATAATAAATTGAATACGTAAATTAATTGTATGTTCTGTACGATATTCTAATCATTAATTGTTCAGTTCTAACGGGCATAGCTTTGTCACCGATCTCGTCATGGTGCTGCTTCCAACCTGAATTCTTACGACTCTCACTCGACCGTCTTGTCCTGGATAATCCTCGAGTATCCGTCTTAGTGGCCAGTTTCCCCTCGTCGGTTCCGGAGTAATGATAAGAACGACTTCGCCAATCTTGATGTCTCTCTCAGGATGAAACCGCTCTCGTGTTGAATTGGTTAGAGAGTGGTTTTCAGCAGCTAATGGAAATGCGCTGAGATTTTCCCTCGCGCGTTGCTGTAAGACATACTGTGCTTGGAATGGTGATGAATTTACACCGAACACGACTCTATCAAATTTGTAGATATCGGGACAACGGTTATGATTCATTTCCCTCCATAAGAATCTGTGATATGGCTTGTCCTCGTGATCGATGCCTATTCTGAGATACATCTCGGCTATGTCGCAAACTACTGCAACGGGATGCTTTCTTAATCTTAGCAAAATGTCAAACATATCGCGCTGTTGCTTTGGGCCTTGGTGTATTTTATCATTTAGTGATACGTCTTCAAATTTTGCTGCAGCATCAAACACGATTCTGGTTTTTGTTTTATCTTTATCTGGCCTCAGAACAGGAAAATGAGGTAGGAACCATTTTGAATTGGACACTTCAGAATCCGGAACTTTTGACAGGTACCCCTTTTCTACGTATTGTTCGATGCATTCGCTGTATGCTTTAGCTTCCTGAGGACATCGTTTAAGCTTTTTTTCTGTGTTCTCTAATCTATTCAGTGCCATTTTGTAATTGTTTTGCATAATAGTTTTGTTGCTTTTCCATGATATGGCGACGCGATACATCTGATTTTCGAATATGCACGACTGTTTTACTGCTTTAAGTGCTTGTTGCTCGTCAATGTTAACGACAGGTGATTCAGTTGATTCCCTTTCAACTTCCCAGAATTTCTTAAGAGTCAGGTTTAGATTTTCGATTTCCGTTACGTCTCTTACAAAGTATGTTCGCGCATAATTTGTTTGTAGGACCGGTGTTAAAAATTGAACACGGATTACCGATGCATGTCCATCCAAGTGGAGTAAGACGCGCTATTGGCTCCCCCGCTCTACCTCTTCTTTCTTCCAGTGCATTCTGTAAATCTGCACAATCAAGTCCAATTAAGATGTCAACAACAGGTCTGGTCGTTGCTTTTGGAAATGTTACGTCACGAAGATGTGGCCATTTTCTTTGGTACTTGTTCCAGTCAACAACTTTCATTTCTCCTGTTACTTTGTTAGCTGTATATGCTGCTACATTTATCTTTACGCTTCCGTTGACACTTCTTATTTCGAATTCAACTGGTCTAGTTTCAAACGTCTCGACTTGACCATTCAGAACATTGACCTTGACCTTTTCCGTTCTACCTTTACAGCCGAGTTCTGCCGCTACGTCACTATTGATGTACGTTTTTGTACTTGCGTCATCTAGCAATGCGTTTACAGTTATCGACCGATTTCCATTTGCGAGAATAACCGGAACTGTTCGGAGCCCTACTAAATCAGATCTGGTATGACTTTTTGCTGACAAATATGTTGCCCCTTTTTCTTCCGTAGGAGATTTAACTGGACTGTCAGCAGCGTTTGATTTCATGCTCTTTTGCGCATCTCTGTGTAACAGTCTGTGATGCAGCTCTTCACATCCATTTTGTCCGCATTGTCTACTTCGACGGCATGACTTTCCGACATGGTTAAACCCAAGGCAACGATAGCAAAGATGAAGTTGTTTTGCTTTGTCACACCGTTGTGAAACGTTCATTTCTTTAAATTGTCACAGTTCCATACTCCATGCTGTTTGTCACATACTCTGCATTTAAATATTTTCCCGCTTTATTCGGAACCACCAAAAAACGTTCTTTGATTGTTAGCGTTCGTCTTTTTCGAAGTATGCTCTGATGTCAAATATCCTGACATTCCTTGCACGGTCTCTGACGCAATAGTTTGGAATTCTGCCTCTTGAATAACCCATGTCCGTAGCGACAATACTGACTCATTGTGTTGACCCTCAAAGACCCAACGATGATATCGTGCCAAGAGCAGTTCTGGTAATTTTCTTTGTAATTTTGCATATAATGAGCCAATTCCAAGTTCCGTGGTGTTGATCCGCTTCCTGCAAATTAATAATTGCTACGTCTAATAGATCGGCAAATTGTTTTAGGTCTTTTGCGTTGCCAAGTCGGACGTTTTCGAAGTGTTCAAGTTCTTCCAGGTAAATAGCTATCTGTCGACGCCTACCCCCATATTTCCTTTCAAGTCGATCTTTTGCCTCTTCGTTTGCAAACGCCGAGTGCCCAAGATTTTCCATTACCTTTAACGCTTCGTCAGATAAGTACTGTCTAAGCTGAAGTAGTTTGTACTCTGCTGTGGCTGGCGCTCTGTCAATACAAGCAAGGAATGCTGCTTTCCATGATTGGTAGACTCGCTTATCACCATTGAACACTGAAATTTCCACACGTTTGAGTTGCCTCCAAAGGTCTTGTCCTCATGTAGGATCGATGCCTGAACTCATAGCGTTGCCTTTTTCAAATTCGTCTTTGATGTTAGAGGCATGAGGTGCTTCACGTCCACAATCGTTTTGCGCATCGAACCCGGTCCAATTACGCCACATACTTGGGAAATTTGTCATTTTGTCGCACAGAATTATGTGAAACCGGCCGGTCTTTAGAAATATAAAGTTTACTTACCGTGTCCTGCGACAACGCTTTGCTTACTTGACTTGCTGTTTCACTTCGTAGATCGTTTAAATAGGCACAGGCATCTTCCGTTGTAATTTCATATTCAAGTTCAATCTTTTCCATTTCCGCAATTACTATTTTACTTTTTTCAAGTTCATCTCCTTCCATGTACATATTGGATAAACTATCAAGCCCTTTAATAACTTCGTCCATCGCAAAATCCAACTGCTTGCAAGCGTCGTTAACTGTCGCGCTACATGCATTTCCCTCCAAATGTGACACTACCTTTTTCCTTGCTTTGGTAAAATTAGTTTTCAGTCTTATTTTCTCCCTCTTCAACAAAATCTCTGTCTTTAAATATTCAACTGGATCCATCGCTCACTCAATTTAGAAACCTCGCTCTGCTACCAAATGTTAAGAAGTTTCCCCGATAATGGGAATTTCCGTATTTTGCTGTGAACTGAGAATTATCCCCGATGATGGGAAATCCGTTATTTACTATTTCCCCGATAGTGGAAACAATATAAAGCCAAATACCCGCTTTTGGTATGAGCATTTATTAACGATCCAAAAAATATGTACAATCCTTGTGTCAACCCAGTACATCACTAGGTAACGACGTCACGTCAATAACGTTACGTCACAAATCGACGTTACGTCACGGAACCAATCCGCAGGTACAAATAAAACGTTAAAATCTAATGTCCACCGTGGTTAAGCTGTATTACGATAAAATAGAGTAAACCTTAAGTATGACAACACATCATCGTTATAAAACATTACTTTATCATGTAATGTTCAATGCACTAGTCCCTTTTGCTTTTCATATATAAATCCGTTATAAACAACAAGCACAACAAGATTTTTTTCCACAAAATTGAGCAAAAACCCCACACCGCTTTGTCACATGTACATGAACTACATCACTTGGTAGCTTTACTGAAAGTTACAATCGCTTCAGAAATGTTTTATAAATGGTCTCCAAAATCTAATAGCAGTTTATATGGTCGAAGCGCTCTAGGTTTAGTTAAAGGGACAATACATCCGGAATAAGTGGATCAATGGATGCGGAAATTGTATTTTTTAAATCTACAATTCAAGATGATAACGTATTTCAAGTTTCATGTAGGCTTGAGATATGAAGATGTGAAAAGTTTGCTGTTGAATGAGTGGATCACTGCCCATTGACCATTGTGTACTTCACATCTCAAGTCCAACCTGTCACATGTGTATAGCGGTAGCCTTGCTATCGCGTTCAGGCTAGATTTACCCCCGACGAAAATCAGTCTTTATTACACCTGAGTATTACGGTCATCTGGTTTTAGCGACCAAGGGCTAGAATATTTCACCCTGAAAGACATGTTCCACCTGTATTAAGCGGTTGCGAGGTAGTCATTGCGAGTCGCGAAAAGTAAACACTCAAATCAACCTACTTTGTTGTCTCACATCAGACACCAAGGCGTCTATTTAGCTTCTACTTTGCGTCTAAAGAATCAGAGAGCGGTAACTTCCTTTGATTCGAGTAATACGGTCTTCTGTTCTGTTTAACTCGGATTATTAGTGGCCGAAGTCAGAACGCCATAGCATAAGAGCGTCATAAAATAAATATATCTTTATTGCTGAGAAGGTGTCTACAACAATACTCAGCCAGCGAGTGTTGTTATAAGCAGGCAATAAAAATATTTGTCATCGTCTATTCTGGCAAAATATACATTGAATACCAACTTTTATATTAAAAAAATGGTTTTGATTCAGAATGGCGGTATATGGTTTGCAAATCTTTGTCATAAAACAATTTACTTACTTATTATAAATTGTGCTAAGCTTTTGTCGTTGTTTTTATTAAAATTCTGAAGGCTGACGTCGATTAGTGAGGATCTACCATCACGATATGAAAAGAAGAATGAATACCAACAGAAAGGAAAGAGAGCTACCTCCCCAATATGTCTCCGTTGCTTCTAAAACTACTGAGGAATAACTCAGGTGTCCATCCCAAGAAAGGATTTTATTTGCATCCTGCTTTACTGAATGAACATAGACCCGCATCTCTGGGACCAACAAGCCGACTTCCGAAAAAAAATCCGTGCAATGAGCAGATTGCAACATTGCGCATCATTCTGGAACATTTCTAAGAGTGCAATTCATCAACTTTATCGGCTATGGGGATGCAATTGACAGCCTTTGACCGGCAGTCCTTCTTGAATTAACCTAGACACTACGGAAAGCCAAAAAAGATCCGCAATATCGTCAGGAAGTCTCATGAAGGAATACCTTTCTGAATTACTCATGTCAGACAGTTCGAAGTAAGAACCGCAGAGAGACAGAACTGCTTACTCTTACATTATCAAGCTGGCCATTGACTGCGTCATGAAGACCTCGAAGGATCAGAAGCAAAACGGAATTGTGTGCACACTTTGGAAGCTGTTAGGAGACATTGACTTTGATCTGGCTCTTCTCTCCCACACTTAACAACATATGCAAGAAATGACCTACATCAATGCGGGCAATTCAGCTAAACTGGGCCTCACACTCAACAAAAGGAAGAGCAAGGTGTTCAACACAAACGCATCTAACGACACACCAATCACAGCCGAACGTAAGGCGCTAGAAAGCTATACCTATCTCTGAAGCATCATTGACAAACACGAAGGAACGGATGCAAACGTCAGAACCCGTATCGGTAAAGCACGAACAACCTTTCAGCTGATAGTCATCTAGGGATCCAGCGCGGCATCGATATTAACCTCAGACTCTTTAATCCTACAGTGAAGCCAGTACAACTTTAGGAAGCAGTGACTGAGAGTCTATCCAGGCCTTCATCTACATCTGCCTCAGAAAGATCCTTAATTCAACGATGAATTATGGAGAGGAACGTTTAAGACATGACCAGATGCAAAGATTAGTTGTTCGGCTTGTTTCGCGTTTTCAACAGTATTTCAGTATTACCAATACAAACCTTATTTGGGATTGTTGTTTTATTAGTACTTATTGCACATGAATGGTTGCTGGTTTATTAGAGCTAAGTGCGAGAAACTAATAACTGCCCCACTGAGATAGGGGCAAATGTTAGAGTGCCCATTTTATGACCAGTACCCGCATAAATTTATGTGGCTAGGCTTGGATATCGAATCCAGGATCCTCTTAATGAAGTTAGGCGCATTATCAACTAAGCAAGCTAGTCCGTTTGGCCAATTGTATAACATATTTTTAGCTCTGTTGAGATTCATATGCAGTCGATCGAAAATATTGGTTCAAGTTTGAAAAAGGTTTATCCAACCTGCACTTTCATTTTAATTAACTTTTTAATAACATAACAACATCTGCAATTTTCGTTTAATTAACTTGTTTACAACATAACAACCAACAAACAGCAACCAATATAACAGGTTTCCTAATAAAAAATCCGTGTATGCTTCAATGCAACTGTGTTTAAAATGTGTCTTGGAAAACAGTGTGCTCAGTTATATAATTAACAATGCATATAAAATGCTCCTAATGACATTTCTTTACAATACCCGGTAATGAAATACGCAACAATGAAGCACAAGTCATTTTCTTTATATAGTGAAATATCCACTTCTTAAACATAAGCCTCGTGTTCAGATACTAAAACTGTTATAGCTTACGAATAAAAAAATCACATCTAAAGAAATAGTCATAACTAAAGCATACAATTGTCAGTAACAAAACGGTTTGTTCAGCTTTTACAAACATGAATAGATACAGGAAAACACAGTAAGTACCAAATCCGTTAAACTTTTCTATGAATATCTACTAATAATTAAGAGCTATAGTGCACTCATTCAAGGGAAAGAGTAGATTCTAAATTGTTACAAAACGGAATCATGTTTTATATTCCAAAAATATTCACATTACAGTTGAATCATGAGTCAACTCATTTCATTGCTACAGTATATAATTTCCTAACTACAATGCATTGTCTTTAAACAAAACTGAAATATTCACAACCACAGCTTAAGTCACTCCCTTAAATAGCCACTGATACTTTTGCAGCCTTTGAATCACCGTCTTTATTCGCGCGAATAATGTCCATGACTGATTCCCGACATACGGGACACTTTGCGCTGCGGTCCATCAGGTTTCGCCCGCACGGAAAGCATACACACATGTGACCACACTGGTACAGCACGGAGTCGCTGTGATTGTCCAGGCAGATTAGACAGAGTGTGTCGATCAAGGACGGGACATAGCTGCCGTATCCGTGGGAAAAATTCCTGCAGTCGCGGGGGCGGTGCCTTCTGATGAAATTAGATTGAATTCATTAAAAATAAAATTATTACGTATTACTGTCAATATGGTTAAGTTTATGTTCATGTTTTAAGTTTTATATTACTGCCGGCATGACCCTAGGTCACTTACCTGCGATCTGAAGGAACTGTTCTGCTCAGAGTAGCTTCTGTGGTTTTCATAATCATAGACCGACCATGTGGCTCCAATATAATACTAACTCAATTTGTTTACGGGCTCATACTTGATCACAGCAACATTCCTTAGATGTGTATAACCAAATGTTGATAAAAGTAATTACATCTAATATCACTTTCAAAGTTAACTTGGTCAAAATGTAATAATCCATCAAAACGTCTTGATTGTGAGCCACGCACTTAGAAACGCATTTTAATGTTTACAAAACAAATGATTTGCACTACCCACCAGATGCAGCTTCGATGCCTGCAGCCACTTCCTGTCGAATTAACCTCTGGATGTCCATCATGTTCTTCATCTCTCGGAGCTGGGCCTTCAGAGCCGATAGTTCTCTACTTAGGTGCAAGTTTACAGGAATTTATCAAATATTTATCTATAATATCCCTAAAATTAGGTGCAGGTTGGTCTGTTAGAAAAATTCGTATATTCATAAATATGCCAAGGAACGCAGCGGTGGTCTTGAAAAGACTTCTCGAATTACTGAACCAAAATCTGTTGGGCCTTCAGAGCAGATAAATCTCGACTGAGGTGCAGTTTGGCCTGTAAGAGAAATTTATTAAATATCTATTCATTATATGCCATGCAACACAACTGTTGCTTAATTTTAGATTGCAAAGCCCTTACCAATAACTGTGCGAAAATATGTAGCAGTTATTGGCAAAGGTTAAAAAGTTAAACATATTTATGTTTTTAATCTAGTAAGGATGTGTGGCAATCGGGCCTTGCCTTCAAATGTCAGACAAAAAAGCCCCCGTCCCGGCCCCGAAAAATAATAATGGTGATACATTTCGTCCTATATATTTAATTGGGGGATTCGATTTCAGGGCAACGTTTCATTTTAATGAACAACTGAATGAATTAGAATAAGTTTTCTGAGAGAATGAAAACTACATTTTGCGTCTTAATCTAAACAAAGCTTTCAACATGATACACACTTTGATTGACCAACTGAACTGGATAAGATGCGCGATACAGATACAGCAGTCATCTTCTTTCCTTAGAATATAAACGATGCTTACCAAAAATTATATAAACGATGCTTACACAAAATTATATACACGATGCTAACAAAAAAAAACTTTCAAATTTATCTGATACATTGACCTTGAACCAACACTTCCAATTATTTGTTGCTGGTTTAAATGAATCGCCAAAATGCTTTTCAATAATTGCAACACACTCATAAGATTTATATCATTGACTTTTGCGCACAATTGGATAACAATTAGAGACCATGTGCTCGTATAAATACCTGTATGACTGACATTCCTAGCACCTGGAGAACAGAAAGCCTAGCTAATATACTAATATATCTAATGAACAGTTTCAAATAATAGTATAGCTTCATAATATAAACGGGCTTTGATACGGAAAAACGGATCTTAATGCATACCAGACCTTACCATGTTCAAAAGTCAACACATATAGACTTGAAAGAAATAGATATATAAGAGCAATGCATATTTGAACAAACCAATGATCCGTAATCACAAGCATTTTTTCAATTTGATTTCATGGTGCTTGTTTTCATCAACAAAAACACGTTACAAAATTGACCAAGATATCATCAGAAAAGATGCACTGAGACATTTTCAATTGAGAAATTGATTTTGAATTCATCATCACTCAGAACTATTGTTTATTTACATACACAGCTTCACAATCGACAGTTCTTTATTTATGGAAATCATTTATAAAGGTGTCATTGGGTAAAAACTAAGATGTCCTTTTACTATATTAAAATATATAGTAAAACACCTTTTCCATTAGTTACCTTTAAGTATTCATTTGTGTATTTAGTATTAATTAGGTTTGAGATTTTAGTTAAACTTACTTTGCTTCTAGTGTAAGAGGAAAGATAGCACTCCTATGTAGTAGAAAGAAAAGTAGTTTGTAACCTATCGTTTTGCACGAGTACTAATACTATTCACCGCACTACTTCGCTACTTTTCCGCACTTTGTCAGACACACAAAGACAACGAACACGTACTGATCGTGGCCTTACAGATAGTACAGATCATCTTTACCGGCACATTCAAATCCATTTGTGTAGGGTTTAATAATTAACCTACAGGTAAATATTATTATTATATCATTATTATTATTATTATTATTATTATTACTACAGGATCTTACCAATACACATTTAAGACCAGAACCACGAGTTATTTGTCATTCCATCCGAGACGCCTAAAGGGGCGTAGCTAGGCCGGAGACAATTGGCTTTTTAAAAATTAAAGTTTTAAAAATATTGTATGCAATTATTTTATGCACAACTCCCATTAAAACTGTCTATCCTTAATATGCATCTTAAATTTATCCGTGTATAAAGCAGAGTCTATCTAATACAGTATCTTAAATATGCAGCTGACAGCTACCTGTCTGAGAGTCATAGTTTATAAAGATACAAGTAACCCGTGTGTAAGACAAGGCGCAGTCTATGCAACTAGCATTTACCTACATGTAGGCCACAGGATTCCTGCAGATCTTCGACCTCCCGGCCTTTCATAAATACTTTTATTAAATTATATAATATGATGAAAAATAACACACTGTTATGTCGATTTTGACATATAATCACACATATCTAGGATAGTGCATCTGAGAATATGGAAATTTTTTAATTTTTTTATTGACATTCTTACCCTATTGCTATGTACCTTTACAATCGTACCACGGCCATAATTTGTGTAACATACGCTTAACATATGTAGGCTTTTATTTAAAAAACCTGCAATATTATACATAACTTGTGTGTATATTTATCAGTATTTCCCTTATATTATGACCCACAATATATAATATGTTTCAGATACAAAGATGCACACTTGTTTCATCAGTATTTGCGTTATATTATGATCCCGAATACATGTATATACATATTGGATTCTATAGCAGATACAAAGATTCAAACTTGTTGCAAACAATATAAAGAAGTGAAACTCCAGCTGCTGGAGCAGTATTGCATTCTTATTATATACCATTTGTTGGTCCTTTATTAAACACCTTTCCTTTTTAAAGTAAAAAAGGTTAAAAAGATTTCATAAATTGCCAGGTCAGATGTATGAGGTATTGAGTTTGACATCTAATATACATGTAGTGGCTAGCTAACGATAGTGTCCTAAAACTTATGATAATTCACATAGAGTAAAACAAGACAAAATTTATGCATATGTTAGTGTGTGTGAGATATTGGACAATTTATTTCTGTTAAACTAAAAAACAATTTAAAAATGAATATTCAACTCTGTTCATTATTACACCAAATAATAATATTCTGTGCATTATGTACATTATGTGAGTTGCTGCTTGTATAAAATCTCCACCAGGATTTGAACCTGGATTTCCTCGCTATATGGAAAGGTGTGTTTGCTTATACTATAAGAATGTTTCCATGAACAGCAATATTTGTTGCAATTATAAGTGTTATATATACTATTTATAATATTTCCATAAGAATAGATAAACAAATGAGTAAATACATGTTTTGAAGTTTATTTAACACAATTAATTCTCCATCTGCTGTTCAAGGCACATGTCACTTTACTTATTACATGTACCATAATTGCTTGGGACCTTTTAGCTCTTATATAAGCAAAACACAAATGAATAAATCACTGCGAAACACTGAATAAAAGCTAGGCAGCAATAAGATTTTTTGTCATTGTTTCTTTAATTGATATGAGTCCTGTTGTTAAAAGTGAATGTTATTTAAATTGTTTTTATAGTCCAAAAGCACATTGTCAGAAAAAGCTATCAATTCCGGATATTGTTTATGCATTAATGTCCAGCTATTAATTATTATTATTTTCAGTTGTCTTTTTACCAAACCCCTTCACCTTAAGGGCCCCTTTCCACTCTTCATAAGTTTCTAGAGACTTGAAGGGACACCAACAATGTCCATAATATTGTTTATGTGCACCAGTGTTCCTGTCCTCAAAACATTTATTGCAGCTGTGGTAAGGAAGCTTCTTGTTGTACTGTCACCGGAACTTTCCTGCCTGCTAAGCCTCAAGCTTCCTTTTCTTGTATTGTTTTGTGGAGTGCTACATGTTAAGTACGGCTGGGGCTTTCCACGAGGACTGAACCTGAAATAAGACAAAGATACTTAATGAGAATCTCTTTTTTTTCAACTTAAAAAATACCTTTCTTATATTAATTGATTATTATAGACAAAGGAATTGTTCTCCTAAATTAAGTGATACATAAATTGAGTCAACATGTTAAAAAAATAATTCAATACCAAGATAATATTTTAACTTTAAATGTAAGAAAACAGAGTTTTATAAACATAAAGAATAGTATGGCTTGGAGACATGGAAAAGAAGCTCCATCTACAAACTTACACCATTTTGTGGAGACGTGGTGACAAACTGACAGATAGACAAGAGTAACTCCATTTAACTGTATTCGAAATTTAATGTGTTGACAATATATTAACATCTTTAGCTTAACGAAGTCATAATAACCTTAACCTCGCCGGCGCATCAAGTATATGGCACGAGTGTCACACGCGCTATGGAACATTATCTGTACCGGAAACAAAGACCTGGTAGCTAGATCCAGCTGGTCCAAGATGGCATCACTCCAACCTGTGTGATTCTTTCTGCACGTATTAGAGCCAACATATTCAGTGGCGAGAATGTATACAGAATGCCAGCACCAGCCTAGCCAGCTGGTACAGACCATGCTCAACCAGATGGGTCACCTTGCAAAAAGGGACATGTCAGCATCAGTCTGCTAAGCCGCATTGGAATCCACAGGCAAAGCCGATGTCAGAAATATGTAAACATGATATTGAAACCAATATGAATGACAGCATACATAGCAGAAAAAATGTTTTAATACTTTAAATACCAGTAGTATTATGTAGATAGAAATCAAATGCTGACTGAAGTACAAAAACAATAACTCGAAAAATATTCCATACATATCCTAGAAATAATATGGATACATCATTTAAACACATATGCAGTCATTAAAGCAATATTGTGTAGAAAAACAGCAACACTTAATGGTTTATGAAATCATACACACCTGTCTAGTCTAGGCTTTTGACTTGGTAGCAACTGGGGTTTTTGGAGGGTCATACCAAAAAAATTCTCAGGGTTGCCCTTTCTCTTGTAAGTGAACAGGGCGTTTGGAATCCACTGTTGGTCAATAATTATGAATATCGCATTATCGTATCAATATGGGAACGAGTAAAACTTGTGCCATTTTCCAAAAACAGCATGTATGTGTTTTATTTATAACGCCTATGTATGGGTCGATGCATATTAGTTTCCCAAATAGAATTTTATTTCCAACTGGGTAACAGAAAACGTACATATTATGATATCTGCTGTGTGAAATATACTAAAACAAAACATGTGTATTAAATAAAATCATGTAAATTACTCTTTAGATTATTAATGTTAAGACAAAGTTATTTTGTTCTCTGCCATCATTTCTCGCTTATTGTATTGCCTCTTATGATGGATTAATGTACGGCTAATTGCAGTTACCGTTCACTACTGACCTAAATAATTAGAATTGAAAAGTCTCTATTCTATAGACAAGACTGCCATTATAGCTAAAAGTTAAAAAGCTTAATATAATGTCCACGATACGTGACGTATTAGCAGTATTTAGTTTAAATGTCGTATGATAAAATCAATAAGAAAAGACCACATATTTCGAACGTCTGGTCGTCTATGACCTAATTCAAAGTTGTTATGCACGTGTGATAACAATTGCAAAGTGACTAAAAATAACATTTACAATATATTTCAAATGCTTGTCTACAGTGACCACATTAGCTTAAATTAAAAATTAAACATTATTAAATTTAGTTTGCGCTTGTACTACAAATATTAGAACGTTCCTTTGAGATTGTGACTTCAATATTTGAAGACACTGAGTGTATTATGTGCACTCCCTTGTAATTAACTGACTGGACTGAAAATGTGGACGAATTTTGATGGACTAGTGCATTTGTGTTCGCTTCCTATTTTAGTGATCATTATTAAACTATGTTGCGATATTTTTGTGGATCTGGTTGAGTTTCTGGTTGGAGACGGAGTGAACAACAAAAAAGGCCGATTATCTGTAATTGATCTTTGGTAATCCGAACCTTGTCGTGTATAACAATAGTTAATGGCTATTTTATGTGACATGTGTTCTTTACTCCTGATCGCATATAGCCCCAGTAGACAAATAGTAAAACGCACTATATACCGGTAGTTCAAAGGACGATTTAACATCTAACGCTAGTTTGCACAACCCATGACGTGGTTTAATTTGTTACTGAAATACGGGGCCCGCTTGAATCGACGGAACTTTTGTCAAGGCGAAATTATGCGTATTGCTGAATCTTTGTTCCAGCTTATACTAGTACCCACAGTTCAATTACCCCTAGGTTCAAATGACCGTCCATATGTTTTCTAGTATTTTTTGTATATGCACATAGGGATAAGTATTACATTTCAATTAGACATCACAATCATCCGTTATCACAGATCATTTAGAATGAAATACTCTCGCCATTAAGTAAAATAATTGTAGATACATCGTCTCATGTAAATAGCCAACTACAGTGGTTTGGGGCGACTAGACGTGGATATTAATGGTGGCATTGAGTACGCAAAATAGTACAGCCGTATGGTTCTACGTAAATACCATTCATCGTAGGTGATAGGCGACTAAGCGTTGTGTCAATGGCGCCATTTAAATAGGCACATACTGTGGGAACTGCTGTGACAATAGGCGACAATGTGTGGATAGAAATAAAGGATATTTGTTAATGTCAGTGTAAGATCGTTTGTTATTTCACGAGAGATCATATAAAATATATGTTCACGAGTGGCGCCACTCGTGAAAATATTATTTTTCAATGATCACGACATGAACGAATTTTCTGTTTCTTTTATGCCCCTTTTTCAAGAATATAACAATCAGCTGTTTCCCTTTTGCTGAAAAGTTACCCTTTCTTCCGTGTCGTGCCTCAGTTTATTTCTTAAGTTAAACTCTTTTAAAATGTAAATAAACGGTGAAAAATCATCAAATAAAAAGAACATTTGTTTGATTCGGTGGAATGTCGATTTTAATTCACTCATGATCATAGAAAATAAATAAAACTATTTATGATAATCAAATACTAGAAAAAGTTCCGAAAATTTGTTATTTTCACCGGTGAAAATAGCAATATATTTATTTTCACTTCTGTTATTTCACTGCAGAAATGTCAAATTTTATCATAAGGTATAAAAGAAATGGTTATATTTGAATTCTTACTACTTTCGCCATACGATGATATAAAAATGTAAGTTTAATAGCCACCTTCTTTGGTCATAGGCAAGCAGTTGTTTAATAAATAGCCAACTTCCGTGGCCATAGGCTAGCATTTGTTTAATGCATTGGCGATATTTCAAGATCCATGTAGAGCTGATATGGGCGAAAATGCATGGATGTCACTGGTGATATGTACATAGACATTTACACTGGTTGCTAATGGACAGGCGTATATATCAATTGTGTTATTTGAATAGCTAACTACTCGTGTTATCACTTGAGCTATTAAAATAACACAATGCAGTTGCTGTTGTCACCTATTTGTAAAGAACTTTTACAATAAATGTATTAAAAAAGTCAAGAACTAAGGCCATAGACGGCCAGGCGTGAATGGCAATTGAAATAGTTCATCATTCAGGCAATTAACGATCATGCGTGAATATAAATGGTGCTATTTAAATATCTAATTATTCATTTAAAGAATAGCCATCTATTGTGGCTATATACTAGCAGGCTTGTATAGCAGCGATGCCTTTTATAAATTCATCATGTTTAGCCATGTGTGACCCATCGTATTAAACAATTTGCTATAAATCAGCAAGTCGCTCTGCTAACGATAAGTATGATAATCCACCGCTACCTTTTTGGACAAAGACACTACGGTTTAATCTAGTACACTAGATTTACATAGTACAACATATAATCGCACACTTGTTTGTAGATCGAAAATACATTATACATCTATACTACTAATATTGTCGTGTTTCAATATAAAACAACTTTGGGTTAGCATGTCGTGGTTTACGGCCTACTTTTTCCATACAATCCATAGACAACTATATATTATATCAAAACTATGGAAACTGTCAGTGCTTTGTCCATGGACGAGTCACATGATTAGTCGAAAGTTGGTGCACAACTTTATCGTAAAAAGCAAATGTATTAGAATATTTCAAGGTAAGTAAACTATTTACATGGGTAGCTTATTTAGGTTGTATGTTATCGTTTACAATAAATAATATTTTGGGTACATATATTTTTAGCACATATTCTTAGAGAGTAATTTATCTATTTAAAACGAAAAGTACGTTTTTACGTTTCATTAAACATAAAGATCAGCCTATCGATGCCACTCATTTATTGTTACATTGGAGGAAAATACAGAAACATCAATTTAGTATTGCGGTATTAAGGTTTAATTGTTTTTTATTCATGGTTCGTCTGTGCTATAAGTAATATTTAACAGGAAAAACTGAAGTGGTTTCAGTGATTTCCCATGATCTTTTTCTAGACTGATGGAAATATGACTTATAATTAATAACGAGATCCCTGACAATATGCATACAAAATGATAGTTATAACTTGTGTTGAATGTCGATTGTAAATTGTAATGGACACAACATTAGTATATAAAGGATAAAAAACGTACGTATAACTTTTAATTTACAAGTAGACAGATAATTATGACCGCGCCCTGTAGTTTTTTTTCCAAAATAGGGTTCGCAGCTAATCGACTGAATTATGCAGCAACGATCATTGGTTTACCACCACACATATAATCTCATGATTGATCAATTTAGGTGTGGAGAAACAGTTATCTTCCGCAGCTTATTTCCCCTCTTCGTTATAAGTGACAAATAAAGGGCACTTTCCCAATTTAGGAAACACTCAACATTTCCAAAACGCTGTCTGAAAAATACCCAAATGCAATGAAAATATCGTCGATTTCGTTCCAAAAGTCCATTATATGCAGGTTAACGAATAAAATTAGCACTGAAACAACATTTCAAGGAAAAACGAACGTGAATGAATTTTTGAAATGGTTTCTGCAATTTATACAAAGCAATTTTTAAAGACCCATAATACCCAATATGAAGATAAAACGAAGTAAATTATCCCAATTTCAGTGCTTTTGCGCTAATTTTTTTCCAATTGGTTTGGAAAATACGTTTCCATTTCTCAAGCGATTGAATCCTAACTTACAATATTTCGTCACAATGCAGTGTAGATGTAAAAGGAACAATTTTATCCACACGTTTTATTTGTTTACACAATGAACGCCTTAGCTACTGTGTACAGTTCTAGAAAGCAAAGATACATGAAACCCAGCCATCAAACAAAATAAAAGATAACGTTTAAGTGCCACGCCATACTTTTACAGCGATTATGAGATAGTAAAAATACTTCCATAATTGCGATGCGGAATACCTATTCATTGGGAATACTTGACACGTGCTTAGAAGATGCATATCAGTGGAAAGTTTATTAAATGCAAAATTAAATATTAATTGCTTATTAATAACATTGAACGCGTTTTGCCACAGCGATACTGATACGTGTGTGTTACAATGACTTGACACATTTTGGACAAAGTGATTTTAAACAAATTCTGTTGATGGTGAATATATCATAGTCCAAACAAATGGAGTTGTAGTGTATAGAAACAGTCGTGCAAAAACAATACACGCCATGATATCAGTAGAAGTAGTCAATATATATATGTATATTATTTATCTTTTATACTTATGTGTGTACAACTTATTGAAGATTGTTGTATAGAGAAAATTTAGTATTGGTTCATCTAGATGGGTTATTTAGTCTTTTGCTAACATTACCTGCTAATCTTAACTATATGCGTATATGTAGATTGTATAATGAATCCTTTCGAATGTTTTGGAATCATGTATATTAATGCTGAGTACAATTAAACATACATGAATCGTGGGGAGAAATGACGTTACATTGATTATTGTTAATTGTAAAATGTAAGAAAAAATGTAAAATACTTGCATTATGACAAAAAGGGAACATACAGTTTAATGAAGTAGCAATTATATTTCAGACTTATTTTTGCAGTCTTCAGCCGTACATACTATTGTTTGGTTCATGGGTCTGTATGTGCTGTTTAAGTCCACTTCTTTTGAATACTTCTTTCAATCATATTCAACATTTACTCTTAGGTAGTCCATGAATGGGGAATGGTAGCTCAGTCCTCCTCTATTTTTAATTTTTAAACTACACATAGTGCAACTAAAGATGCATTTCATATCACCCTCTGAGACCTGCGTCTTCTGCAAAGACCGTTAAAAGAATGGTTTAACACATTTTCTTATCATAATAACACGTCATAAAATACCTTAAAATCATGTTAACATTACTGAAAATGGCTGATAAACAATATAATATCTCGTATATCAACCAACCCACAATCTATCCCCCTAGGTAATTTGATTCTTTTCTCAGTTGGTTTTTCGCACAGCACTATTATCATTCTACAGTATGTGTGTGATAAAGAAAACATTAATAGTGCTAACCATAGCATGCTATAAAACTATAATATTGATGTGCACAAACACATTTTATTGCAAATATGTACCGCATGTATTTTGTGTCAAACATTTAAACATAGGAATGAGCTGTTTGTCATTTGAAGGTCAGTCCAAAAATGTGCATAAAAGAAAGTAAGTTTCAGAAAGGGGCGAATATTTTTCTTCAATAAATAAATTTTTAGAGATAAAAAGCGTCGGGAAAATAAGATATTAATGATTCGTGGTATATGTTACTAAACACATGCGCAAATACTGTGTTTTATAAGAGAAACACGTGCATCAAATTTCTCGAAGGTCATGTACTTCAACAACAAATTTGTGGACGGTTGTCCGTCAGTTACTTTATTATTCCGACGTCTACGATATTTAAACAAATAACCCAACGGAAGGACACACACCGTAGAGCCGAATAGGCGTATTTACAGAGGGGGTAACGACGTAATAGTCAAGATGGCGACGTCCATCCCGAGACAGTTATTTTTCGCCGTTTAATACTCTTTATTACTTCTATTTATTTTTAAATAGACGCTCACTTTCCAGCCATATCAATAAAAGGGTATTACCGTTTATTTTGTATTTAAATTCGATTTATATCTCGACTTTACTCCCCGTAAATTTTCTTATAGGAGCCCTATTAAGGTCATCCCGCTAAGAAATGTCGCACCGAGTAAAGTCGAGATAGAGCGAATATTACTATGAATCAAAAGCCAGTAACTTTCTTCCTAATATGCCTTGAAAGTGAGCTGAATAACAAAAATTAATACAAGTAATAATGAGTATAAAACGACGAATGATACCTGCCTCGGCATGGGCGTCGCCATCTTGTTTGTCACGTGATTATCCTCTCTGATTTAATTATAAGAAATACATTTATAAAATACGCGTTACTGTTCAACGGAAATAATGAATCCGACGCCATTTCGTAAGTCAGTTCGAAATAACTCCACTTAAACGCAGCTCCGGTATACGCATGCCCCCCCCCCCCACCGGTGCAATGTAACAAACCAACATAAAATTATTCACCCGTATTATACCATTATAAACACGGGATATTTCATTTTTCATTTACACCATACAACGTGACCACTCAAAATCATGCAATTATAAAGAAATCGCAGAAACTATTAAATGAACAATATAACACTAGGCACATACAACGTTCCGATATGAACACAATTAATATAGCTATCGACAAACAATAAAGGGGCACACACATAAAATGCTATGATAAACACACACATAATATCATGACTTATATTTTAAATTTAATAATGTATACTATTATAACCAACATCACTTCATTGAAACATATTGTCAAAACACTAAATACTGTAAAAGATATGCATTATGCTCTTTCTTATTCCTAAATCAGCCAAGTCTTTTAAATAATTCTTCTTTTACAAATGTTGCTTTCGCAATACCTTGGTTTACATCGCTTGGTCGCATTAAACAATTGGTAAAGTGTGAAAATAATCGCAGCATATGATGAACTTTGACATACACAGTGCAATTCGACTTCAAACCCTTATTCATTACAACAACAGAGTACTCTTACCAATACATCGTCCAGTTTGAACTCTCAGTGATAGTGACGTAGTTCTTATCTTAATAACGTATTTGTTTAGTAAGTCGTGTAGTAAATCTTAACTGTAATCGTATTTAAAAATGTATTGTATGTAATACCCGACGCATATTTCAAACATAACAATACGCAACATAGATATAAAATTCCTGTTATATATAGATCAATTACAAATGGTTCGAAATGCTCTATAAATGAGACAACATCGACACAGCCTGGATTTGTTTACCAATAGACAAATCGTATGCTACTGACAGTACTCTTAAATAAAAAAGCCAGTTAGAATTGTTTTTGCATTAATTATAATTTGCTAGTAAATTGATGTTATAATAGTTTTTCATGTTGCTTCATTTTGAACCAGTATTTATTGTTTCTTACATGTCAACAATCAAATATCGGGTGTCTACCTAGTCCGCCCTTTCCAATTATTTATATTGTGTATTTCTTAAAAGAAAGCATGCATAATTCAAAATAGATACCAAAAACCATCGAAAAATTGAAATTGTGTTTGTGGTATGTTTAACTGCTTATACTTAATTGATATTTGTGTTTTACAGATGATGCTAGAGCCACAGCGTGTTTCTTCCAAACGCTGATTTCATTCGACGATGTAGCCAAATAAAACATCATGGCGGATCTAGCCGATATGTTCACTGAGTCGGAAAGAACGAATTGGCTGAAGGCATGGCTTGCAATTTATATTGCAAAGTCTGGCCTAGAGCAGTTCGCGGAGAACGAGGCTAAAATTTTACAAGGCAATACATGCAACGCTATCTTGACACGTGGCGCAGTCGCGTGTTCTTGCTGTCACACTGCAAACTTGCTGAAATGCCCTTTGCCAGGGATATGCAATACACGAGGAGCAAATAGCCGATGCAAATCTATGCATGACACCGCATCCAAACAACCGCGACCATGTCCTGCTAATGTTTGTAATATAGTCCTTATCGAAATTGTAAAGCAACATAAATATTCCAATCCTCCATGGAAAAATACAGTAGCGATTCACTGGGCATCATGCCCATGGCAAATAGCCAAGGCTTATTTTCCTCCAGATGGTTACACTGAAAAAGGGTCGGCTCAAGATACTGACTTCAATGGCATCATTAGTTTTATGATTAACTGTAAACACTTCGATAACAAGTTTTCGTTCCCCATAGCTCCAGGAAAAACACATCCACCACGCCTTTTAACAAAGGTAAATTTATACGTGTCATATTTAATGAATCTAACAAAAATAGCACATTAATATTGTAATCTTCCATCCCTTTGCTGGTCCGCCAAGTAGAGTTGCATAAGATCACTGATATCGACGGTATTTTCTGGAAACGTGAATCACTTTCAATGAGAAAGCAGCACATGGTTTTATTGTGTATGATGATGTCAATGCGACTCTAACTACAAGTGAACACATGTTTTGTAACAATTCGAACCAATCTTATTTTTATTTTATGGGTCACTGTGAATACATTACAATCACGTTATGCATTTCTTTGATTAAATTGACACATTTGTGTACAATTAAGTTACATAACATATGAATGTTTACTAATGTTGTTTGTTTTAATTATATGTTATTTTTCTTAAAAGCGTATTGTATTGCAAACTTGTATGTATGATAGCTGTGAATATATATTCGGGTATGTTAGCATGTTAGTTCGCGCAACTTTTGAATGGACTACTGTAAGCGGTTATCGTCACAAACGAGCATCATTTTATCATGCAGTATTTTACAGCACTCATGTTTTTAGGCGCGAGACATTTGCAGAACTGTACGTCATTCGTCTGCATGCAAGGTCACAGACACAGATCTCCAGGACATTTTCATAACGCTTACTAGCCTGTTGACTGACCAACACTGTCTAGCAAACAACGTTGATGCTCAGGAGGCTGTAAGGAAATTAGCAAAGGTATTATAGAAAAAATAGTATCGAATTAAATCCGTTTATGATTTGGCGTTGAAGTACGCGTATTAATATTACATAAAAATTATTGATATACTAGTAGCACGTTTTTCCTGTGAGTATTTAATAATAGGTTTCATCAGGTAAAAATTTACTCTATATGTAGTCTAAAATTATGTATCTACAATTAATATTAATTTATGAACAAACAGACGTGAGATACTTGTTTTTAACTTAGATAACAATGAGTATGCCATTCGAATTATAATATATTGTTGGAGGGTGAACCAAACGACGCGATTTGCATGAAGTATGTGTAATACTAAATACGCCGTCTGCATACTCGTATATGTATATACATATTTATATAACATTTACAATCGTGTAACTGTTTAATCAATTGTGGCGAATGATATCCGCATAAATATGTGCGTTTATCAAACATTTCATAAAGTATCCGTACATATTTTACATAAAGCATTATAGATGTTTACGATTATTATTAAAAAGTAGGTTCTCACTGGTAAATGTAATGTAATTTAAAGTTACTTTGTCTACAATATGATTCCTCCTATATGAGCATATAGATATGATAAGATTCGTATTGACTTATTTTAAAATAATCGTATCGTTCGTTGATAAGCAATTATAATGTAAATGTTTTATCTAAAGGCAAACCTAACACCGCGATTTGCTGCGAACACGTATTTAAACACAGTAGTTTTCTGTATAGCTTCAAACCGACGTTCTGAAGCTTACAACGGAGGGAATTATTAATTTGTTAGAATCTGCACAAGATAAACTAAAGAAAGCTGAACATATAGTTGAAGCTATTGATGAGATGCGGATTTACATTGAAAACTGTAGAAAGGATCTAAACGCACATAATGAAAAATGTAAGCAGGAACTTAATCAACACACGGTCAAATGTAAAGAACAACTGGATGAACAATGTCAAAAGTCTACAGAAACAGACTACGATAAATCATGTAAAGGTATGTCCAGTCTTGTAAAGGTAATACTTCCGATTGCACGGTAATGTAAGTCGGCGAACAATATCATCAAGTTAAAAGTTCTGGGCCCGTATTCACCAACCGATTTTAAGAATAAAGAGTAGACTTAGAACCAAGAAAATGTGTTCAGTGTTTGAATATATACAGGCCTCCACTGGTGATTATTTCATTAACAAAATGTTCTATATGAAGAATAATATAGATAGAGATGTTTACTGCAGAGTTTGACTCAAAATTAAAGAAATTATTGAATATTCTAATTTAAATAATTTTCTTTATTCTTAGACTTAAGTCTAAGAATTGTTTGGTGAATACGGGCCCTGAACAATCAACATTTCTGAGAAACGTGATCATCTTTCAACATATTCGCAGTTAATTAATATCATTTTTTGAACACCAAACCATTTATGTAAATGTTAAAACGTTTGCCAATTGCAAACAATTGTGTGATCATGAGCCCAGAGATGAAACGATATGCGTATGTTAAGTTTGTGTAGCAAAGTGATTAACACTCCATTATTACTTCACATAATTGAAGTTCAGTACTTAACAGTGTGCATTTTATAAAAATTGTAATACTATATTGTGATATGACTCGATGATATACATGTATGCTTGTTGAGTCGTGGGTTATTTTCATAAAGTTGTTACATCACAAAGATTTTACAAATAAATGAATATGAATCATTATAAACATAATAATAAATCTTTGGTCTTTATATTTGTAGCTTTGTTCCAAATCGTCTTCAATAATAATAAATAATCGATTGTGTTGATGTGTCAAACCGCCACCTTGAAAATAGGTTCTTGTCGAGTCGTTCGTCTTTTGTTCATTTTAGGTTTTGCATGCTATAAATAGCCTTAACACTCACATTGCCAAGGGGGTTCATTTTGTTTGAAAAAAAATGTCAACAGATGATGTAGTATGGACCATACATGTACTCATAACGAACGATTTTGTGTTACTTAGGAACACTATATGAACAATATATAAAACTGGAAATATGTTATAAGAGTTCTGATGAATTACAATATTGACCTGTTTTTGCTGCATTTTTTTATCAGCAAAACGATGATGACCAAATAAATTTGTGTATCCTTAACGATGGAATCATTTGGGAACGTTATATCACGTGATTTCACGCCAGCTCTATGACAACCACTTAAAAACAACCCCCGACTTAACCAGAACCTACCATTTAATCGATCCTTTTTTAATAACACTGCTTATGTTCAGGTTCAATATGAATCAATTAATCTAAGCTTATTGCTTTTTGTAGAAAACTATTTAAGCAACTTTAGTATATACATACATACTGTCTTCTCTCTTCAGATTTTCGGAGACGGTTGATGGCACATTACGATGACACTTCTAGCAATATTCCTCTTTCAAACTTGGATCAGAGTGTTGATAAGCGTATAGTAGATATATACGCATCGCCGAATATATACCGAATTGAAATTGAAAAAGATGGAAAACGAATAAAACAGGAGCAAGTACTGACATACAAAGAAATATTTTACACAGATGGTGAGCCCAATAGACGTATATACCTACAAGGTGAACCCGGCAGCGGAAAATCTACATTTTCAGCTAAGTTAGTTCATGACTGGTCCCACATTAATCAGGTTTCTTCGGCATCTCCTTCTTCTTCTGACACTACAGAATTTGATGACGTTTTACCAATTCAACAATTCCAATTCCTATTTTTCATCACATTGAGAAGGTCGAGAGGTGAGGCAGATGTAACGCAGATGATAAAGAAACAGCTGATTGATACACTATTTTCCGAAGACGAACTCGCCGATGTGTACAAACTTTTCGTACAAATAATAAACACTGAAATCTGCCTCGCAATACGGGAAGGTATAGATGAATGGGTGCCTCCTAAAAAAAATGAAAGCAACCTAAGAGAATTACAGGACATATGGTCTACAGACACGCGCAATGTCCAGGTCTTATGTGTACGTCTAACCGAGGATAACTTCCTGAGTTCGTCTGCACGTGGCGAGTCTACATCTCATCTGGAATTTAACCTGTCATCGTGCCATTCGTTGAGGGGATTGTTGCTATCGGGCAGCAGCATATTGCTGAGAGGTAAAATACACAAAACTATACGATATATCATAACTGCATTTAATGACAGTTAATGAGTACGGTATCGTTGCACGTGATATGTTATATTTAACAACAGTTACTGACATCGAGTTCAGTCTTATACATTCGTTTTACATGATTGGCTTATACTGATCTTAGGCATTTGTATGTTCCGTTAATTGAATAACATAAAATTACGTACCTGAGCGAAATATAATTTTGTAACGATTCGTGCTTTTAAAATGAATGCTCTTCATAAGAAAGTGCATTGGTTGAATTGTTGTAAGAATGGATCGAACATGAAAAGATTGTGAGATCATTGAACAGGTTAAAATCGTTCTCAGTGAAAATTTTGAACAAATGAACATTGTAGATAAGCCGATACGTACAAAATATTTACATGTAGTGCCTGTCCTTCCATTCAAAACGCAACGCATGTATTTACATAGGTTAAGAAAAATAATTATGTGATCATTGTATGACTTTTTGCAAATCGATAAATATGTTATTTTACGTATGATTTTCGAAACTACAAAGTTACATCGTACAATAAATTTGATGTAAGCGGTCTTAATATGTACATGTCATATTGTTGTAAAACTTACGTACGGGCGTAAGAAACTACATGTATTGCTACAGTTTCAAATGAATGCTCGAATCTCCCAGGGCTTTTTTTAAAACTCGTATCGATATGTACCAAACAGTTTTTCCTTTTGCTAAAAATATGTTTGTCATAATGTTATTATTTGTGTTACAAAGGAGTACTAAATAACAGTTAAAAGGGCAGTTTCGGCATATTATAATAAATGAAAAAAATATGTAGGCTACAGCAATAGAACTACAGAACCATACGCATCTGACGCATCAGTTGAACATAAAGCCGCAAGCCTTCACCGTATCCGCCCGGACCTAGAATGACAGTCGCTGTATGAATATGGATCGTCACACTTGTTGATCAAGTTTTCGCGTTCTCACCCTTTGAGTCGAATATTTTAAAATAACTTTGTAAATTTTCTCGAGAATACGATTTAATATCTCGTAAGTACATTGCAATTTTGCAAAATTACAATGCCATGTGACGAGATTCGTTCCTTAACATCGCAAACTTTCCAACCTTGAGTAGGCGAGGCAAAAAAACGATGTTAGAGCACAAGACTATAATGTGAAATCGTGATATAATTTCGCGATATCGCGTCCTTTATTCACACTCTCGCATTGTGATTTAGCTTCTTAACATTGTATCGCGTTGTTGTGCTTGTAGTCGAGAGTTCGAAAATGCGAAACAACCAGATATGTTAAAGAAATTTACATTGACTGTATCGTAATGAATATTATTGAACATTAATAAAATTTATACGTTTAGTATTCAATAGCATTCATTACGAAGTTTATGTAACGTAATGAATACTTTTCAATATTAAAATTATATATCAACATAAATTATAAATACATCTTTAACCATAATGCAACGTGATGAATAGTAATAGTATTTATTATATATCAATTAGAAATTATCTACTGATTTGTTATCCACAATTATAAATAATATAATACATCAATATTGGAAATTATTAATATAAGTTTGATTAAAACGAATATAAATTGAATAGTTAATTTATGCTAAATGTCTTCAAATCTGCTTAATTTTACAGTTACATATGTTGTGATACTTAATTATTACCTCCGTTCATTAACGCCATTATACAATTACAAATTAGAAATACTTTCAGATATCTGATTATTTGTTATGAAATTCTTAAGGTAGTTCAAAATTGAACTACCCGTTTCGATGAGTTAGGTAATGTAACTCTTTGCAACATTTTCCAAAATGAGACACTCACGCATGCATAAATGTTGGTAATATGCTAACTTGTAAATAATACAGTCTAATATACATATATGTATTACAAAAGTTGCAGCCGTTCGGTGTTATATTAAGCATTTGATCAAACAAACTGACAGTATTGTGGGTTTCAATATGAACATGTGCCTCGGACTACCAATTTGACTTTTATAAAAGGGACTTGTAAACAGATTTTTAAGTTATTGAAAAATATCATGACATTAATTGCCTGAAAAACGAAACATGTGAAATGGTTCTAAATAATTATAAAAACAAAGCAAAATAAACAACACAAAATGTGTCTGCTCTTGGAATCGATCCCGGACCTCAACAAGCAAAAGCTGACTACACCATCCAGGGTTTTGAATCTATTTCATTATTAGAATCCTGAATGTTATGTACGTTTTGTTAAATAATCAATGACGACGCATTATTTTTTTTTAAGATTTCGATTGATTATCATTGATGACCGAATAGATATGTTTTTCCTTTTCTTTGTCAGCAGTATTTTTTGATTTTTTGCTCGCTTAAATATGATACATTATACTATGTTTTTACTTTCGAAAAAAAAAATTTTGCCAGACGGTGTACAAGACCCATTCAATATTTTCGTTACCGTCATACATTGAAAAAGATTGTGTCAATTTGCAGATACAGCATGCACGGTCAGATCGGATTTTCCGGTCATCATTTTACTTAACAACGCATATCCATCCCAAGGTGCAGACACTCCCATAATACTGCCTTCCACACAAGAAATTTTTCTGGAAAGGGTCACATGTTCCTCAACCTGTCTACGCAGTCTGTTCAGTACGCTGTTGCCACTCGATCATGAGGTTGTGTGTACGCTAGAGTGTGTCATAACATCGTGTGCAGAGGAATCAGATATATGTACAGAAGCATATATATCGACGAATTCAGACGATGAATTTCACATGCATTCTGTAGAGAATAACAGTCCTGGTCTATGGGAGGCTCTTTATGGTCTTAATATCAAGAGTCTTAGTCTTGGTGAGGATTCAAAAAGATTGCACGTGAATCTTAAAGAACTGTTCTGGCAGTGTCTATCATCGCTCACACATTTGAAAACGCACAGTATTGAAATGGATTGTGACTGTTCCAGTCTGCGCAAGGCTCTCCGTGGTCTGAATATCAATGATCTGAGTCTGAATGTATGGTGTAGAGGTTTGAGAGTGAAACATGTAGAGTCGATGTCGCAGTTTATATCATCGCTCATACGTATGGCAACGCTTAGTATTGGTGTGGATGAAGACAATCTCGGTCTTTGGGAGGCTCTCCGTGGTCCGAATATCAAGAGTCTGAGTCTGAATTAGAGGTGTAAAGGTTTAAGAGTGAAACATGTAGAGTTGATGTCGCAGTCTCATCATCGCTTATACGTATGGAAATGCTTAATATTGGTGTGGATGAAGACAAACCCGGTCAGTGGGAGGCTCTAAGTGGTCTGAATATCAAGAGTCTGAGTTTGAGTGGTAGGTGGAGTCGAGATGTGATAATGAATCATTTTTAGTCGTTATCGCAGTCTCTATCATCGCTCATACGTATGGAAACGCTTAGTATTGGTGTGGACGTAGACAGTCCCGGTCTGTAGGAGGCTCTCCGTGGTCTGAATATCAAGACTCTGAATCTAGGTACTTTTTTGAGAAATTTGAGAGTGAAACATGTAGAGTCGATGTCGCAGTCTCTATCATCGCTCAAACGACTGGAAACGCTTAGTATTGAAGTAGATGATGACAGTCATGTTCTATGGAAGGCTCTCCGTGTTCTGAATATCAAGAGTCTGAAACTGAGTGGTAAGTGGAGTCTAGATTTGACTATGCATCATGTTGAGTCGTTATCGCAGTCTCTATCATCGCTCACACAGTAGGAAACGCTAAACATTAGTGTGGCTGAAGATAGACCCGGTCTGTGGGAGGCTCTCCGTAGTCTGAATATCAAGAGTCTGAATCTGCATAAGTGGAATAGTGGTTTGAGAGTGAAACATGTAGAGTCGATGTCGCAGTCTCTATCATCGCTCACACGTTTGAAAAGGCTTAGTATTATAGAAGATGATGACAGTCATGTTCTGTGGGAGGCTCTCCGTGGTCTGAATATCAAGAGTCTGAATCTGAGTGGTAAGTGGAGTCTAGATTTGACTATGCATCATGTTGAGTCGTTATCGCAGTCTCTATCATCACTCACACAGTTGGAAACACTAAGTATTCAAGTGAATAAAGACAGTCCCGGTCTGTGGAAGGCTCTGAGTGGTCTGAATAGCAAGTCTCTGAATCTGCGTTATGCTTTGAGAAGTTTGAGAGTGAAACATGTAGAGTCGATCTCACAGTCTCTATCATCGCTCATACGTATGGAAACGCTTAGTATTGAAGTATATGATGACAGTCATGTTCTGTGGGAGGCTCTCCGTGGTCTGAATATCAAAAGTCTGAAGCTGAGTGGTTGGTGAAGTGGAGGTTTGATAGTGAATCATGTTGAGTCGTTATCGCAGTCTCTATCATCGCTCACACAACTGGAACAAACTTAGTATATGTGTTTCAGAAGAGATGCCCGGTCTGTGGGGGGCTCTCCGTAGTCTCAATATCAATAAACTGAGTCTGAGTGGATGTTTGAGAGTGAATAATGTTGAGTTGTTGTCGAATTCTCTATCATCGCTCACACAGCTTAAAACACTAAGTATTATTGTTGAAAAAGACAGTCCCGGTCTTTGGAAGCCCTCAGGTGTCTGAATATCAAGAATCTTAGTGTGGAATTGTTTGCGAGTGAATAATGAATCACAGTCTATGCCATCCCTCACACAGCACAGCTGAAAACGCTTTGTATAAGTGTGTCGGTAGACAGTCACGATCTACAGGAGTCTGTCCGTGGTCTGAATATGAAGAGTCTGACTCTTGGTAGTAACAGTGGAACAGTTTGAGAGTGAATCATGATGAGTCGTTGTTGCAGTCTCTATGATCGCTCATACAACTGCAAACGCTAACAATATATATTTATACATGTGCTAGCCTACATGTATCTAAATCATTGATTTTTGGAATACCTACTGTTGTGAATAATATTTATCGGAATGTTGCGACCTATTCAACACGATGTCTGACTGCACTCAGAAAGATGACAGAAGACTGGAATTCGGTTTTACTCGTTTCAATTATAAAAAGTATACCACATTGAAGGAATACACTGATATCCAACACACAATAGAAAAACTGAAGAACGTTATTGTGAAACGATTCCGAATATACAACAAGGCACCTGGATCCGATAAGTGGTCATATATGTATGATTTTGGTGTTGTTAGTGACGATGGGAGCGTTGATAGAAAGGAGTATAACCATTTCCTTTGTAACATTTTTCGAACGCCATCAATCGAATTTCAATACGACTTCAGATTACCCCAGCCTCGACTTCATGAATGCATGCGGCGTTCATGATGATGATGAAATAATCGCATTACTAATGTGGGCAAAACATGTTGATATTGTGTAAATAAAACAAATACCGGAACATCTCAAATATAAGTCGCCGGATGTATTTGTTTATGTCAAAGATTGCATTACGAAGTATTAGTATTTTATCAGTGTTAAATTTCAACATGTAAAACTATTTTATTGTGTTTTTTTCTAACATGATTTAAGAATGATTTATCGTTTGTCTTAAAGGCTAGTTAATGATCACTACTTGTGTTGTGTATTCCACTAATATTTTTAAGAAATACATTTAAGTAAATAAATGTAATACTTACAAAATCACATCATTTAATTCCTAAGTAGAAAACTGTAATGACATCGTATTCATTTGTATAAATCAAAGAACCAAATAACTTCACGTTAGCTGCTTCAGCACAAGTCACATGTTACATGCACGAATAGCTAAGCAAACTAATTCAGTGTTAATGTAGTTTACGTTTTTTTTCATGTTAGTGTATGTTATTGTTAATCCATCCGTTTGTTTCAATACATAAACATATAATAGAATAACACATCGTTGTTTAGTACGCCTCTATGTGTGTGCATCTAGATCCAAGGTATAGGTTCCGAACAATCTTTAGAATTATTATATAGAGAGAATATATTATAAATGTAAATGGTATAACTTCGCCCATAAGCAGCGTTTCGAGTTACGACTCATCATTTTCTTAAATATGTCAAATTTGATAAAGGAATCAAACTGCGCGTCATATCAAAATTCATCAAATACTACTATGTTTTATTGGCTATATAAATCAAACTGCGTTTTGTGTTTGAAGTCATTATTTATGCTTATAAGTGTTACATATAGAATACGAACCGTTGGTTTTGTTTGAATTCACCATCAGCTTATACATGTATGTGTTTTGTATGTGTTTCGCTACAGAAATCAAACTGCGTGTCGTGTAAGAACTGACCATATGATACTATGTATTAACTGTTTAAAACAATCACACCGTGTGTCGTCCTAGAATTTGGCATATATTAGTATGCTTGTAGTTGCTTTTGTAATTAAATCAAATTGTAATGTTAAAATTCAATTTATACGACCGATCGTTAATTTCGTTAGAGAAATCAACCGCTTGTCGTATTAGAAATCATCATACAGTACTTTGTGTTAATTGTGCAATATAAAAAAACGCTTGTTTTAGAACTCAATGTGAACAACTATGTTAATTTGGCAGTATGATTTAAACCGCATGTAATGTTAGACTACATCATTAAGCAGTATATGTGAGGTTTGGGGTTTAACCCTAAATGCTTTGGATTGACCAATCGAGGACATGCTATCTGTTTATATCTGCTGATGATAAGAAGTTTCACTTTCCTATATATTAAAATGAAATGTCTGTTATGTTCTTCTTCCTACTCATGATTGTTATGATTGATAAATCAATACAATAAAATTAGTGCAGATACGTTTATTTGTTATTTTTTGTTGTTCTGATAATTGATGTTTGTGGTCACATTGATAACGATATAATAATGTTTATGTTGAAAGTCATGATGATGATGATTACGAAGATAGTACTAACCAGTAGGAAGCAGAGTAGAAGCAAAACAGGGGTTATGATAATGTTAAATTTTTTGATGATGATGATGATGATGATGATGCTTCTGCTGCTGCTGCTGCTGCTGATGATGATGATGATGATGTAATCACACTATCATGGGAAGTGCCCTGATAGTTGACTTATTATTTTAAACTGAATATATTGCCAATATATATAGCCGGCAAAATTGTATCATATGTTTAACAATACGTGTAATTATGTATTGCCACACAATCCGCGTACCTCATATTCATCAAATTGATCCCGGTGGTGAAAGTAGGCATGAGAAAAGGAACGATACAATCGGCGACACACCGAGTACAGCTTGGAAACTGTTGACTTCGTGATGCCTACCTTGGGGAAAGACAATACAATGGTTAAGTTGTATTACGATAAAATAGAGTAAACCTTAAGTATGACAACGCATCATCTTTATTGCATTACTTAAGCATGTCATGTTCAATGCATGGAACGCAATTCCAAACCACAACTTAATGCACTTGTCTCTTTTGCTTTTCTTATATAAATCCTTTATAAACAATAAACAAAACAATACTGTTTTCACAAAAGTGAGCAATACCCCCACACCGCTATGTCACAGGTCGGACATCTTTTGGCAGCTGAAAGTTACATGGTACATAACTCACTTATAAGTGGATTACTGCGAATGATGATTGTCTGTTTTACATTACAACTACCATGTGAAAACATATTTCAGATTCCAATTCAATCGCTTCAGAAATGTATTATAGATGTGCGCCAAAAACTAATAGCAATGTATATGGAAGAAGCGCCCTTGGTTAAGTTCAAGGGCAAATACATGTACATCCGGAATAAGTGCGACAATGCAGGCGGAAATCGTATTTTAAAAATCTTCATTTCAAGATGATGACATATTTCAAGTTTTATTTACGTTAATTGAGCTTTCAACATTGTATATAGCACATATACCACTGGGTAAATTAAAGGGTCATCACTGTTGAATAAGTGAATCACTGCTCATGCAAATTGTGTACTTCACATCTCATGTTTAACCTGTCATATGAGTACAGCGGTAGCATTGCTATCGAGGTCAAGCTAGATTTACCCGCGACGAAAATCATAATAAAGCCTTGTCTTGTTTTCCGTCGAAAACATCCATGTACGGGGGCGACATCAAATTAGCAGCCATTCTTAAAATCACCCGCTACGTAAACAATCCATTCGGATGCATAGTACAAAACAACGATAAAGCGCAGTCGATAATAATATAATTTATAGTCACCACCAAAACAAACGTGACCTCGCAAATGGTAAATCATGCGTATTCTATGAAGTTTTTCTTTTTTTTAACACAGTTTTAAGTGTTTTTCGATATGTAAACATATCTCTCGAATAGAAAATATGCCTAACCCGGGTTAGGCATCACATATTTTTGCATTTTTCGATCACTTTAATTATGTTTTATTTTTCCAAACAGCGTACGCACGTGCGTATTTGCGTATGCCCAGCTACGCCCCTGTCATTATATAATACACCTGAAAATAACGGACATTTGGCATTAACGACCAAGGACTAGAATATTTAACCATGAAATACATTTTCCACCTTTGTCGAGCGGTCGCGAGGTAGTCATTTTGAGTCACGAAAAGTAAACACTCAAATCAACCTGCTTTGTTTTCTCACATCACACACCATAGCGTCTATTGTGTTTTTATTTTGCGTCTAAAAAATCTGATAGCGGTAACTTACTTCGATTCGAGTAATACGATCTACTCTGAGAAAACAAATAATAGGGTGTGTGGTTTGTTTTACTCGGATTATTAGTGGCCGAAGTCAGAACGTCATAGGATAAACGCGTGATAAAATCAATAGATCTTTATTGCTGAGAAGATGTCTACCATAATACTCAGCCAGCGAGTGTTGTTATAAGCAGGCGATAAAAATATTTGTGATTGGGTCGTATTTTCTGGCAAAATATACATTGAATAGCAACTTTTGTAACAAAATTGTTTTGATTTAGAATGATGGTATGTGGTATGAAAATCTTTGTAATAAAACAATTTATTTACGTAAGATAAATAGTGCTAAGTTGTTGTGTTGTTTTAATTAAAATCTTGAAGGATAACGTCGATCAGTGTGGAACTACTATACCAGCAAGAAATGATAATAAGAACGAATACCAACAGAAAGGAAAGAGAGTTACCTCCACAATAAATCTCTGTTCCAGCTCATATTACAGAGGAACTCTGTTATCTATCCCAAGAAAGGATTTTATTCGCATCCTGCTGTAGTGCATGAACGCTATAGACCCGCATCTTTGGAACCAACAAGCCTAATTCAGAAAGGAAAACAACTTACAATGAGCAGATCGGAACCCTGCACATCATTATGGAACAGTCCCACTAGTGGAATTCATCAACTTCATCGACTATAGGGAGGCAATTGACAGCATTGACCGGCAGTCCTATCCTACTAGAATAAGAGGTAGGAGCGAATGCTAAAGTGATGATTTTGTGTACGATACCCACACGAGTTTACGTAGCTGGATGGGAGATTGAACCCAGGATCCTCTTTTTTAAGTCAGGCGCTCTATCAACTGAGCAGGCTGGCCCGTTTGTCCCCTTTAAAAACATATTTTTAGCTCCGTTGAGATTCATATGAAGTCGACCGGAAATATTAGTTCACGTTTGAAAGAGGTTTATCCAACCATCACTCGTATGATGTTTCATAAAATTCGGCCATTTTTATTTAAGAAATTGTTTTGTTGATGAGGCTGAGTCCGGAAAAATAGATCTAATGGTTTGTTCCAGTCTCTGTCCATCATTGCTTGTGGCGGCAAGTTGTTGCTTCAAAATATTATACATTGCCAGTAAATTTCGTTGTAATACGCACATAGGGCATTTTTCCTTCCTAAGAGAGGTTCAACGATTTAGCTCATCAAATACCTTACAAAATGCTGCACATTTCACAAATTTCAACACAAAACTATGGAAATGTGTTTGTAAACTAAATTGTATTAATTCTCCCCCCCCCCGCCAACAAAATAATAGTAAGGATTGACCCTATCCCCAAATTTAGAAATAAAGTCCTGGCTAAGGTATTTTTAATCTATATATCTATGGTACTGACTCATAGCCAACTCAAGTCCGCAGAAATTTCCAATTTTGGAAGCATACATTTTCTAATTTACATATATTTGGTTAATGTCTTGAACATCATCAGCGAATGCCTTCATTTTAGTCCCTATCAGGTCATAATAATCGGAAACATAATTCTTCGCAGATATAGAGAATGATTCATTGAGAATACAAAAGAAGAATACTAAGCAAGGCTCAGTAAAACTAAACCATGATATTGTCAAGTGGTTCAGGTTTACGTGCCAAGGTCATAACTGCAACTGCGTTCAACATATTCCCCCCCCCCAACATATTTATCCCATCAGCCTCGCATTTTTCTCTCTTGTTTACAACCAAACAAAAAAGAACATGACTGACAAAAATGCCACGAACAAGAAAATTAACGATGTCACGAAAAAAAAGAGACATCACTATCAAGAGTATTTGCTCTGTACATTTTTAAAACTGATTTTGGAGACTTTCAGTATTTTATTTACTCCGTCCGTTGGTCCGTCCGTCTGACAGTCTGTCGCTTGAACAAAGGTGTATAGTGAATTCGATTGATGTGACTATGCCTTAAATTGTTGCCTATTTTGGTTGAAAAAACAATTAAGAAATTTCGCCAGAAATATGTTTCGCGACGTAAAAGTCCATTTCCTAAGAGAAGCGGTACTTGTTTCGAATTCACAATTCAGCAGCCAAGTAGGCACATAATACATCAGTTGAAATGTCTGGTTTCCATTGGTCTGCAAACGATGTATTAATTTGTTGAACAAATTATTGCACACAAAATGATAAATACAATATGTAGTATGTCTCGTATTTTGTGTGTATTACAGAGTTTATTTACGTGGCATTGCCATAACCCAGATATTTCAAATATTTATCCATTTTAATGAAAATAATAAATGCGCAATCGCAAGTGAGGTCTGCACATAAGCAGACTAAACACACAAGTTCAGCATTACACGTCCATTCAAATTTAAGAAGTAACTTGAGTTGTAACCTGTTGTAATAGTGCAAATAAAACATGCCTTAACCATAAACCAGCTGGCCCGAAAGGCAATCACACACATGTAAAGTATAATCTGCCATGTGTATGTGCCAGCTACATTTCAACAGGTTTTGCGTAAAATTTCATTTTAATGTCTAGTCATATCGATACCACGACTTATTTCGTTTATATGTATTGTATTCCGTCACAATTTGTTTATTATTTCGTTCGTTCATTTTACTTACGAGTTTCCACAACTAAGCTATATCGTTCTGACTACATATTAAGTCTTCGAAATGATATACTCTGTATTTATAGCGACATTAAATCTAAGCATGCACGTGTCATATCAGTACCACTGTGCACACTGCGTATTAGTACATTATAATAGTCCGCACACGACCCACGTAATTTTGAATTGGAGCGGAATTTGGACATAATCGTTATCGCGAAATAACATGTTATCTATTTGACGCTAGGAATATCAGTCCAATGCATACCTTTCAGAGAATGTGTTCTATCAAGAGCTTGTTGTTGTTGGTAGTATAACTTATTTATATTGAACAAAGAAAAAATATGAACGTGTAAAGAGGAGATAGTATAACAATTAAGTTAGATCTAGTTGCGAAAATATTGTTCTTCTTCTGCTTATCACAACCACAAAGTCTCCGAAGTACGTGTTTAACTTCGCTTATTAGGAATATCGCATTATCGGTCGACCATGGAATCCTAGCCTTCAGTGGCAACGTATATAACTACGAATCAATAAGGGATCGAGTAAAACGTATGTAATTTTCTAAAAATAACCATGTATCTGCGGTTATTAATAACGCCTAAGTATGGGTCGGTGAATACTGGTTTCCCAAATAGAATTTATGTTCAACTGGATAAAAATTCACGTACATATACGATGTCTGCTGTGTGATATATACTGAAACGAAAGATTTGTATATTTCTCGCTTGTTTTATTGCTTCTTTTATGTACGTCTTATCGCAGTTACCGTTCACTACTCACCTAAAAATTTGACAAGTCTCTATTCAATAGACAAGGCGGCCTTTAATAAGGTCCTACACCACCAAATTAACCGATAATTTAGATGAACTTATATAGAGAACAGTTAAAAAGGTAAATATTATGTCATTATTTAGTTTAAAAAAAACACACGTTTGATAGCAATTGACAAGTGACTGAAAACATAACTATTACCATATGAATCTAATGTGTGTCTACAGTGACCACATAAGCTTTAAATAAAAATAAACATTAATAAATTATGTTTGCGCTTGTATTACAAATATCATAACGTCCTTTTGAGACTGTGACTTCACTATCTGAAGACACAGAGCGTATTCTGTGCATTCCCATGTAATTAACTGACTGGACTGAAAATGTGGACGAATTATGATGGAATAGTGCAAGTTATAATTATTAAATTATGGTGAAATATTTGTGAGGGATCTTGTTCAGTTGCGGGTTGGAGACGGAGTGAACTACAAAAAATACCGATTTTCTTTAATTGATCTATGGTAATCCAAACCTGGTCGTGTATAGCAATAGTTAATGGCTATTTAAGGTGACCCGTGTTCTTTACTCCTGATCGCATATTCTCACAGAAGACAAGAAGTAAAAACAAACTATATACCGGTGGTTCCAACGAGGATCTAACACTAGATGGCACAACCCTCGACGAAACTTTTGTCAAGGCGAAATTATGCGTATTGCTGAATCTTTGTACCAGCTTATACTAATAGCCACAGTTAAATTACCCTTAGGTTCATATGGCCGCTTATATATTTTTAGTATTTTTTATATATTCTCTTCTATCTAAAGTGACAATACAACCACTTACTCCACAATTTCTAGAACATCTGTTTAACGCATAATTTGGTTTGCTTCAGAGTCACCACAACATGTTGCGAAAACACAGGAGCATTATAAACGTGATTGCGGGCAACTTATAACGAAGAATTTGGGTAGGCCATTTCATAGCATATATATACGTAAAAGTTACCATTTGATAAAATACTAACTCAACAACAAACGTGAATATACACATTAAAAATTGAAATTCATATTAAAAAAAAATTGATACGCATTAAAACCAAAGAGGGATATTACCTTTTAACATTGTCGCTAATTCAAATACATACAATAGGCAACACAACATCAAATAAAAATGCAATTCAATAGCCAACAAATATTGTCATTGAAGATTATCAGAGGGGAAAATTGGCCTTGAAATACTCTCACCATAAAGTAAATCATTGTAGATAAATCGTCTCATGTTTATAGCCAACTACAATGGTTTTGGGCGACTAGACGTGGATATTAATGATGACATTATGTACGCCAAATAGTATAGCCGTATGGTTCTATGTAAATACCATTCATCGTAGGTGATAGTCGACCAAGCGTGGTGTCAATGGTGTAATTTTAATAGCCACATACTGTGGCAACTACTGTGACAATAGGCGACCAGGTGTGGATATGAATGTTCATATTCGAATTCTCACTACTGTTTTCATAGACTAGCAGTCGTTTAATACATTGGCGATATTTAAAGATTCATGTACAGCTGCTATGGGCGAAAATGCATGGAGGTCACTTGTGATATGTACATAAAAATGTAAACAGGTTGTAAATGGACAGGCGTATAGATCAATTGTGTTTTTTGAATAGCTATCAACGTGCTGTTGTCACCTATTTGTAAAGAACGTTAACGATATATGTATTTAAAGAGGCAAGAACTAAGGCCATGCACGGCCAGGCGCAAATTGCAATCAAAATAGCTAATCATTCAGGCAATAGGCGATCATGTGTGGATATAAATGGTGCTATTTAAATATCTAATTATTGTAACCATAACCGGCAAGTGTTGAGTTCAATGGTTCATTTAAAATAATCAGCTACTGTTGGGCAAGATGGGTCTGGAGTAGAGAGCGACGGTGATATTCAAATAGCGCGGTTCTGTAGACATAGTCGAATGATGTAGAGATCAATGGCGAATTTTGAATAGCCATCTATTGTTGCTATATGTGACCAGGCCTGGATAACAGCGATGCCTTTTAAAAAAAATCATCGTGTTTAGCCATGTGTTACCCATCGTATAAGACTATGTGCTATTAATAAGAAAGTCGCTCTGGACATGATACGTATGATGATCCACCGCTATCTTTTTCAACAAGACACTGAGGTTTATGAACTAGATTTACATAATACAACGTACAATCGCACACTTGTTTGTAGATCGAAAATACCTTATACATTTATACTACCATTATTGTCGTGTTTCAATATAAAACAATTTTATGTTGGCGTGTCGTGGTTTACAGCCTACTTTTACAAACAATCCATAGACAACTATTATCTCAAGACTATGGAAACAGTTATTACTTTTTCCATGAAGGAGTCACGTTGTCTGTCGAAAGTTTGTGCACAACTTGATCGTAAAAAAGACATGTATTAGAATATTTCAAGGTAAGTAAACTATTGATAAAGAATCTTATTTGGGTAGTATGTTACCGTTAACAATAATTAATATTATTTGAACGGATATTTTGAGCACATATTCTTATTTGTTTTTTTAATTTTACAACGAAATGGACGTTTAAACGTTGCATTAAACATTCAGATAAGCATATTGATGCCACACATTTATTGTTATATTAGAGTGAAATACAGAAACATCAATTAAGTATTATGGTAATACGGTTTTAATGTTATTTATGCATGGTTCGCCCGTGCTATAAGTAATAATTAACAGGTATGACGTACCATGAGGATCTAAAGCCAAGAATTCTTCGATTTAAATCGTCCTTAGGATTTGTTTATATATTCCGTAGGAGCAATTAAATCTTCCTAAGGAAGAAATACATCTTCCTAATTTAATTGTTCCTAAGGCAGAATTCGTGGCTTTTGACCCTTTAAGCCGCGTCATCTTAATTCTTTCTGTGAACTGCGTATTTTTCCTTAGGAAGATTTAATTGTTCCTACAAATGTTATTGCCAATTAGGGCTCTGCTTAAAATAACAACCAATCAAAATACGCGTTACATTTTACACGCGTTATTCAACATATGACGGAAAACACCCGCCAGCTTGAAACCGCGAAGTAACATGCAATAAAGTTACAAAAATTCATCTAGAGGAGTTTTACGTAATTCGCATCGAGTGATGGCGAATTGTGAATAGCCATATATTGTGGCTATATGCGACCAGGCTCGTATAACAGCGATGCCGTTTAAAAAAAATCATCGGGTTTAGCCACGTATGACCCATCGTATAACACTATATGCTATTAATCAGCAAGTCGCTCTGGACATGATAAGTGTAGCGAGAAGTATGATAATCCATCGCTATCTTTTTGAACAAAGACACTAAGATTTATGTACTAGATTTATGTACATGTACATAGTACATTAAATCAAACACTTGTTTGTAGATCGAAAATACATAATACACTATACATGTATACTACTATTTTTGTCGCGTTTCAATATAAAACCACTTTTAGATGGCTTGCCGTGGTTTACGGCCTACTTTTTTCATACAATCCATAGAAAACTATGGAAACAGGAAGTACTTAGTGCATGGAAGAGTCGCGTTTTCTGTCGAAGGGTGGTGCACAACTTGATCTTAAAAAGAACTTCATTAATTTATTTCAAGGTAAGTAAACTATTCACATGGACAGATATTTTGGGTAGTATATTATCGTTTACAATTAATATTATTATGTGAACTGATATTTTTAGCACATATTCTTAGTTTGTACTTTATTTATTATACAACGAAAAGTACGTTTAAACGTTTCATTAAACATACAGATCAGCATATTGATGCCACACATTTATTGTTATATTAGAGTGAAATTTAGAGACAACAATTAAGTATTGTGGTATGAAGCCATTTAAAGTTTAATTTTATATATGCATGGTTCGCCTGTGCTATAAATAATATTTAACCGGAAAACCTAAGTGATTTCCCATGATCTATCTTTAGACTGATGGAAATCCTACTTGTAATATATATCAAGATCCCTAACAATATGCATACATATTAATGAAAAATAAAACTTGTGCTGAATGGCGATTGGAATGGACACTACATAATTGTATGTAGGATAAAACGTGCGTATAACTTTTAATATACATGTAGACAGATATGTATTACCACGCCTTGTAGTTATTTGTCCATAATAAGATTTGCACTTTATCGATTGGATCATGCAGCAACGTTCCTTGGTTTACCACCACACATAATCGAATGATTGATCAACTTAGTTATGGAGATACAGTTATCTTGTGCAGCGATTTTCCCCTTTGTAATTAAGTACCCATAAAGTGCACTTTAGTATTTGAGGAAACACTACATATCTCCAAAATGATGTTTGCAAAATTCCCAAAAGGAATAAAAATATCGTTGTTTTCGTTCTAAAAGTCCATTATCTGCAAGTTAACAAATACAATTAGAACTGAAACTGAACACTTCAAGCCAAAATGAATGTACGTGAACATTTGAAATGGTTTCTGCAATTTATACCAAGCAATTTAAAAGACCCATAATTTCCCAATATTAAGATAAAACGAAGCAAATTATCCCAATGTCAGTGGTTTTGCGCTATTTTTTCAATTGGTTCGGTACCGGTTCTTTTCCTTAATGGGAAAAAAACGCTGTTGTACTCAATTTGTATGATCAATGATAAAAATTTATGCTTTTTATCCACGGAATGCCTGGACTGTCCTCTGGCGACGATTATGTTTTCGGTATCCGTTTATACCACGAAAACTCTGTTTTACATGGAGTATATATGAGTCACGCTGTCGGTTGGTCCGTTGTTTGGTTCGTTGATTCATATGTTGATCTGTCCATATAAAATGTACAACGTTTGTGGAGCGAAATACGTCTCCACGTCTCAAACGATTTAATTACAACTTAAAATACTTCGTCACAATGATGTGCGAATGTTAAAGGAACATTTTCATCCACACGTTTTTGAGTCATTTGTCCTTGGATCTAGTCAGAGTATGCATGAATATTTAGGTTTGTGGAGCGCACTCCGTGTTTATTTCGCAATCGTTTGAATAAGAAAAATACATGAAACATGTCATAACTTTTGAAGTGCATATGTGCAAGGCACTTTTTATAAGCCCAGTATCTCACACGTTTCTTAGTTATTAGCCAATTAACTAATCAATGTTGATTGTGTAAGAAATACTGTTCACTCAACTGAGTTTGTTGAGCGAACTACTTCTACATTTTTCTAGCTACGTCATTATCATTCAGTTCAAAGGTGAAAGACACATTTTCCGTAAACAGTTATCAACATATTCCTGATTTATGTGAGCTTTACCGTCTCCAGTGTATGGCCGGAGCATACACTGATCTAAGTTTATGGAGAAAGCTACTTCTACATTTTTCAAACGATTGAATTGAAACTTAAAATATATAATCACCATGAACTTCAGACAGTAAATCACATACAACAAGTATTCGTCTGTGCAAAATAAACGTATGGAGTCAAAGGTAACAGAGTTATATGTAAAACCACTGATTACCATTATAACCTCATTAAAATGTATAACCTTAAATTAGTATAAACACCAAACAGTGCATGATATGAGCACAACATGATATTAAAATACATTCCATCCATTTTAATCTCACACGATAGCTCAATTTCCACATACAAGTCTATTATAATTTAACAAATTACGCTATAACAACACTACTAATTATGTTCACTCACAATAGTCCAATGCACTGGTGCGGGGGGTGCGTATATCGGAGCAAACTGCCTTCAAGTGAAATTAGTTCGAACTGACTTACACAATTGGGTAGTTTTCGGGTTTTTCGTTTAATAGCAACGCGTTATGTCACCCACTTAGCCAGTTTTCATATATCTTTCTTAACATGAATCCCCCCTTTGACTCTACCTTGTTTTACTTCACTCGGTTTTATGTTTCAATATCGTAAACGACGAAATAAGAAAGTTATTAAAGGAAATCCGTCCAAAAATGTTTTGCTGAATTAATTGAGTTTCGGGATTTTGAATGAACGAATATCATTTTCTTCTATAATAAAAAGTATTTGCGTTTGTGTGCACTAAAATATACCAGAACTTACAAATATTTGTTTCCCGGCGCGTTTTTATCTCTTATTTTAAATGTATTGAGGTAATATATTGTTTAAGCCCCCTTTCTAGAAGTTACTTTCTTTTAAGCTCATTTGGGAACCTGACTTTTAACGACAAACACAGCACATAGCTATCGTAATAGGCTTTAAACTAAATGGCTGCTGTGGATGAATTTCGCATTGATACGCATATTTTGAAGAATTTGTCTCATAAGTCGGCAATAATTAACATGTTTATTCTTTTGCATTTGATTCTTACGTTGACTCTAAGTCTTTAGCTCAAATGTGACATATACATTGATTTTCTCACACTCTTAACGATAAAATCAGGTGTGCGTGATGGAAGGCATTTACATAATTTATTATTTTATTATGTATACAGTGTAATTGTTCACGAGTATTTAACACGTGTGGTTCTACCTATGTTTAAATATTCCTCACAAGGAATACTATGCTTACTATTTTCGGGTTATAAGACGTCAGTTATGGACATTGCGGATGCACAGGTTACAAAACAAACGAGTAAGTTAGTGTGTACAGTTCTAGAAATCAGAGATATATGTAAACCCAGCAATCAAACAAAATAAAAGATTACGTCTTAGTGCCAAGCCATTTACCATTATAGCGTTGAGGACACAATAAAAATACTACCATTATTGCGACGCGGAATACCTGAAGGGATTGGGAATAGTTGACACGAGCTTAGAAGATGCAAGATCAGTGGAAAGTTTATTAAACGCAAACTTTAATATGAACTGCTTATCAAATACATTTAACGTTTTGCTACAGCTATACTGATACATTTGTGTTACCTTGATGTGACACATTTTAGACACCCTGTTTTAAACAAATAATGTTGATTGTGAATCTATCATAGTCGCAAAAAGAGGACTTGTAGTGGATATAAACAGTTGTGCAAAATCAATTTTAATCAAAATTAGCATACACAGTGATACTCGACTGAAATGCCATATCCATTACAACACCAGAGTAGTCTTACCAATACACCGTCAAGTTTGAACTCTCAGGGGTAGTGACGAAGTTATTTTCTGTATAACGCTATTTGTTAGTCTGTCGTGTAGTAAATCTTAACATAAATCGTTTTTTAAAATTTATTGTATTTAATACCCGGCACATATCTTAAACAAAACAATACGCAACATAGATATACAATTCCTGCTATATTTATCAATTGCGAATGGTTTGAAAAATGCGCTATAAATGAAACAACATCGATATAGCCTGGATTTATTTACCAATAGATAAACCGTAAGCTACTGAAAGTATTCTAAAGAAGAAAAAAATCAAGTTGTTTGGAATGTCCTTTATTGCATTTATTACAATTCTCTGGTAAATTGATGCTATAATTGGTTTCATGGTGCTTGAGTTTTTAACCAGTATTTATTGTTTCTTACATGTCAACGATCACAGAGCGGGCGTCTACTAATTATTTGTATTTTGTATTACCTCAAAAACAATGTGCATATTTCAAAAAAAAAATATCAACACTCATCTAATAATTGAAATTTTGTGTAAAGTTTAACTGCTTATACTTAATTGTTATTGTGTTTTACAGATGATACTCGAGCCACGACGTGTTTCTTCCGAACGTTGATTTCCTTTGACGATGTAGCTAAATAAAACATAATGGCGAGTCTAGCCGATATGTTCACTGAGTCGGAAAGAACAAACTGGCTGAAGGCATCGCTGGCAATTGATATTGCAAAGTCTGGTCTAGTGCAGTTTGCGGAGAACGAGGCTCAAATTCTACATGACAATATATACAAAGATGTCTTTACAAGTGGCGCAGTCGCGTGTTCTCGCTGTCACACTGCAAACTTGCTGCCATGCCCATCGATAGGGATATGCAATAAACGCAGAACACGTGGGCAATGCATAATCTATGCATGACACCGAGAATAAACAATATCGACCATGTCCTGCTAATGTTTGTAATATAGTCATTTCCGCAATCAAATTGCAACATAGATATTCCCATCCTGCGTGGAAAAATACAGAAGCGATCTACTGGGCATCAAAACCATGGGAAATAGCCAAGGCTTATTTACCTCCAGACGGTTACACTGGAAATGGGTCGGCTCAAGATACTGGCTTCAACGGAATCATCAGTTTTATGATCAACTGTAAACACTTCGATAACAAGTTTTCGTTCCCCATAGCGCCAACACATCCACCATGCCTTTTAACAAAGGTAAATACATGCGTGTCATATTTAATGAATCACACAAAAATAGCTCACTTATATTTTAACCTTCCATCTCTTTGTTGGTCCGCCAAGTCGAGTTGCATAAATTCCTGATATCGACGGTATTTTGTGGAAACGTGAATGTCTTTCAATGAGAAAGCAGCAAATGCTTTTATTGTGCATGATGATGCAAATGCGGCTCTAACTACAAGTGAACACACGTTTTTGTAACAATTAAACAATCAAATTATGATGTTATGAGTAACCACTGTGAATACATTACATCCACGTTATGTATTTGTTTGTTTAACTTGACACAGTTTTGTTACAATGAAGTTACATTACATATGTATTTTTATTAATGTTGATTGTTTTAATTCTATGTTAATTTTCTTAAAAGCGTAGGTTATTGCAACATTGTATGTATGATAGATATGAATATATATTCGGGTATGTTAGCATGTAAGTCCACGCATATTTTTAATGGACTACTGTAAGCGGTTATCGTCACAAACTAGCATTATTTTATCATGCAGTAGTTTAACGCACGAATGTTTTTAGGCGCGAGACATTTGCAAAATGTTACGTCATTTGTCTACGTCCCTGGTCAGAGACACAGATCTCCAGGACATTTTCATAACGCTGAATAGCCTGCTGACTGATCAACAATGTCTAGCACACGACGTTAGTGCACAGGAGGCTGTGAAGAAATTAGCAAAGGTATTGTAGAAACAATTGTGGCAAATAAAATCCGTCTGTTTTTGCGTTGCATATTTATATTGCATACAAATTATTGATATCATACGTTTTTCCATTGCGTATTTGATAATAAAGTAAATGTACTATAAATGTAGTCTACAAAATCTGTAATTCATCTTTATTTATAAACACATAGACGTGAGATACTTTGTATTTACTTAGATAACAATGAGTATACCATTCGAATTATAATGTATTATTGGAGGGTGAACCAAACGACGCGATTTGCATGAAGTATGTGAAATCCTAAAAACACAATCTACACACTCGTGGCAGTGGCAGGGAAAATGGGTATTATGGTTCAAAAATCACATTTTCAGGTGGTTACATATTTCATTTCCACTATCTTTGAGAAAAAAAATGCAACAAAAAAGGTTACTATCATTATAAGTTTTCGAGCTATTGACCTTAACGTTATACCACTGTTTAGTGCAAAATGACTCATTTTCAGCAAATATGCTGACAAAAAATTAATATAAGACAAACACTAGCAAATGAACAATATGCAGCAATATTATGCTATTTTATTCCATAAAAGCTTTAAATACTTATTTCGACACATACGAACATTTCATTTGTGTCATCTGACAACATTTTAAAATAGGGTTTCCATGGTAACATAATTTTTAATTTGACTTTTTTTCAAAATAATGATTTTTCTGTCGTTATTTAATACACTATATAACAATAAAAATTGCAAATGTAATTTGTATACTTTTAAAATATTTATTTGTCAGATGTACCTTCTGAAACTTTAAGTAAAGTAATGATAATAATACTACAGCATTTGTGTGTGTAGACAGTAATGCACAAACATACCATGCTCACTTAAGGTGTTCGACTTCATTTTTCAACATATGCTATTAAAATGAACTATTTTCATTGCAAGTTGACTTAAACAAACATGTCCCACATCTGTAAAAAAACAAAATAAACATGTGACACAATTTTATATGAATATATGAATATCAAAAATATTTATTGTTTATTGCCAGGTAAACAAATAGATAAAAAAAACATAGAAAACAAGTTTGGTCTTTGACTGTTCATGAATTATATGACTGTCATATTTTTTTACAAATAGAATACGTAGGTCATCTTGTGAGCTCATTTTTTTACAAATATAATAGGCGCATTGTAATGTTTATAATTATGCATATGAAAATGCAATACAGATCTTATTGATTTACAGCATTCGTTGTCAAAATTGAACAATTAAAATTATAAATTATTACAAAAGAAACAATTGTCCCGAAAAAAAAAATATCTTGCATTATCGTTCAAAATATTGTACAAAATTAATTAACTAAAAAACATGATAAACAGTACATCCCAACGCATTATCTGTTATGTTACAGTAAAACTGTGCTTACCATATAAATGATAGAACATTACACAGTGATAACAATAATCTATACTCAAATTCTTGATCGAAATAGTAATCTTCATCATCACAGCCCTATTTTAACAATTAACTAATTTACAGCTGATCATTATGCCATTTGCTTCACATTGTAAAATAAATTGTTTAAATGTTGATTACATATGATGACATTTTAATATAAATTTGTATTAAGCCTGAAAGAACCACTTTTTCAAATCATGGGAAGTGTGCTTACCTGTAAGCACATTAATGCATATTTGCATGACAAAACCTCCGTCAAAAATTTTAACTCGTACTAAGTACACATATCAGTCTGAGAGGATAAATCACAATAATAGTATTTCAAGTATTTCATGTACTGGTTATTTATCATGAATATTAAAATTTGCTTGAACAATCTTTTTGCAAATACGTGCATAAGTGATCTGAAAGTTGTCCGTTTATACAGAATTACTAATGAAGAAAAAGCAAAATAAATTAAATTATGAACATGTGCTATTGCCCCAACCTGAACATATTGCGCTTGTATTTGCTGTACAAGGCCTTTCAACATCAGGCAATAGGCATGTCAAATTTTTCACACATGTCACCTGCAAACTTCCAGTATGTTATCACATAAGTTCCACTGTAGTTCAGATGAACATCCTGCTCCTGAGATTGTGACCGGCAGTAGTAGTAGTAAGTACCTCATTGATGCTGCTGACACCTTTTATCAATAAGTTAAACTTGGTTTTCTCAACATTGTCAAGTTCAATGTAGGTAACAAATCTAGGATCTGTTGAATTGAACGCAACCTTATGGTACTGAAATAGTACCTCCAATAGCACAAACAACCGCCCGTCAGAGAAATCAAACGTCTCATCTCCATAGGTGGGCAGTTGTGACGGCTCATATGTATCTTCCCACACAGCTTTCTAACACCTGTAATAATTGCATAAAATATTAAAAATGGATTATTGCATGCGCATAACAACCTAGTCTCTAAATACCCTAAAGAACTTCAACAATCATTTGATGACATCTAACCGTGAAAAAAAGAACCAAACAGCCTTGAAATATATCGGTTATCAACAACATAGATATTTAAAAAGCATTCATATTATTTGCTTTCAGTGGACAAGGATTTTAAAGAAATTTATATTTTATTGGATTTGTATTTGTTAGTTACAAATGTGCGTCTTTCAAATACGTGTACATACTTAAATATGTGCAACATTGTACCCAATAATTGAGTCATAACTACATGAAGAATTTCTACATCCATGTTTGTAAACTTGTTCTTCTTAATGCAAAAGTGCTGATCTGGAGCAAAATTGTTGTGTCCAGCGATCATTATGTTGTACTCAATTTTCATATGCAAGCCTGAAAAAATAGACATTCCAAAATATAATGGATTTCTCTGCATTAAGTAAATTCATTATATTTAAACTATTGAAGATTATATATGTTTACTCGTAGTACCGGTAACTATTACTTAACGGTAACCAGTATATTTTCAAATTATTGTTATTATTATTCAAGATAATTTGAAGGCAAATGATATGTATAACACAAATTAATAGTACACATGCCGACAACCACATGCCTTTTCAAAGCATTCTTGAAGTTGTTTGTGTAACCGGTGACTTGAGAATAACATTCAATTGAATAAGAGTCAACATGTTAAAGGTAATATGAGGAAACTAAAAAATGACCAGGAATAATCTGACTCATCGCCTACATTACTTTTTCAACATGTCCATTACCATCCAAATATTCATGTATGGTTTTGATTTGATAATTATTGTTCAATTGTAACTTGTTAATGTTAGACAGAATTTTGACTATCAATGAATCGAAGGGATTAAACCTCATGAATTACATCTTCTGAAAACTATTTCCTGTGCACGTGTTGTCTTATAATTACTAATTTAAAGAATTAAAAACGTTGTTTTCATTGGAATCGCAGCTGTAAAAAGAGTGTTATTGGCCCAAATCTAATTGACATTTTAAAATCACGTTTTTCTCCACAACGTCATTTGCGCAACAATACCCAAAATCGCTTCGAACGTCACATATATGTATACATATTTCATAACATTATACATAGACAATCATATAACTGTTTAAGCAATTGTAGCGAATGATATCCGTATATATATGTGCGTGTATCAAAAATTTAATAAAGTATCCGTAGATATTGTGCATACAGCGTTATTGATTTTTATGATTATTATTAAAAAATAGGTTTTCACAGGTAAATGTAATGAAATATACATTACTTTTGTCTACAATATGATTCCTAATATATGAGCATATAGTTATCAATATCATTATACCATCATAAATATAAAATCGTGTTTGTTTTGAACGCGTATTTAAATACAGATTTTTTCTGTATAGCTACAAACCGACGTTCTGAAGCAAACAACGGAGGAACGTCAAAAGTCTATAGAAACAGACTACAATGAATCTTGTAAAGGTATGTCCAGTCTTGTAAAGGTATTACTTCACGGTAATGAATGTCGCCGAACAATATCATCAAGCTTATAGTTCTAAACATTTAATATTTGTGTGAAACGTGATCAACTTTCAAAATATTTTTAGTAAATTAATTGCATTTTTTGAACATCAAACCATTTATGTAAATGCTAAAACGTTTGCCAATTGCAAACAATTTTATGATCATGAGCGCAGGGATTAAACGATATGCTTATGTTACGTTTATGTAGCAAAGTGATGAACATTCCAATATTATTTCACACAATTGAAATTCAGTACTTAATAGTGTGCAGTTAATATAAATTGTAATATTACTTCTTGATAAAACTATATGATGTGTTACATTACATTTCTCGCTTTTGAATTACAAGAGCACCGCAAGAATCCTGATTTAGATCTAAGAAGGGAACCGAATGAATATTGTTTTGTTCGTAGTCATCTATTGGTCATTTAAGGCTTCAAGGTTTGATTTGTGGAAAAAAAAATCTCCGCTGTCTGTTTTCTATGCGGGTTGCAATCAGAGGTGTTGCGAAAGCAGTATTACCTTGATATTTTTTTTCTTAAGGTTACGAAGTGAATGACGTGTCAAGTTCACTATGATACTCTAAATCGGATCTTATCTTGACCACTTGAAACCACAAACTGACGTTGTAGACACCGTCGTTAATATGAAAGTGCTCATATAAAGTAAGGTACATGAACACATCTGAGCCTCGAACGTGGAAAGCTGGGCTTTTTAAATGTGCGTAAGATGCCGTCCAAAATTAGCCTGTGCACTCCACACAGATAAATCGGTGACGAAACATTACACTTTCATTGGAACTTTGTTAATAAGAGACTTCATTGACGAAAAACATCCTAAATTGCGGAAAGGTAGTTTCTGATTAGTCTATGTGGACTGCACAGGCTAATCTATGACGACACTGTAGGCACATGCATACAACCGAGTTATCACAGAACGCGGCTCATATACAGCACACGAACACATAGACATCATTTTGACTGCTCAATTACCACACAAAATGCTCGTCTTTATTGGACTTTTTTATATAAAAAAATGCAATTTTAATACACGTTTTGTTAATTTAACTGTAATGGACAGATATGCAGAGAATATCAGCCAATCATTAGCGAGAAAAGCGTTTATTACCCCGGGGACATAGCAAGAAAACATCCGCATTAGGCATCTCAAACAAAATTAACCTCCTTTGCAATGTCAGTGTAAAGGCTATTTATAGTATGCAAATCTTGAAATTAAAAAAGACGCACGACTCAACAAGAACCTATTTTCAAGATGGCAATTTGACACATCAACACAATCGATTATTTATTATTATTGCAGACGATTTGAAAAAAAGCTACAAATATAAAGACCACTGATGTATTATTATGTTTATAATGATTCATAGTCATATATTTATAAAATATTTGTGATGTAACAACTCTGTGAAAATTACCAACGACTCAACAAGCCTAACTGTCTACATCCCCTACCCCTTGATTCAGCCACACATCGTTAAAACCACCATTACCTAATATACTTTTTACCTTGTAGACCCAATATCTGTTATAGGGGTTTGCTTTTAATTCTCGGAACATAATAGCATAAACAAGTTTTAAATATTTAATAGCATGTGTGTTTACTATCTTTAACCAATATCTAAATACATTATTGCTATGTCTGACAGATAAAGATGTTCTTCCTAGTTCCCCATATACAAAGTTATTATGTGTTTGTCTTCGGACTCCTTATGATACTTTGCAATTATTTAAATGTATTCATTCCATCTTTATATAGCTCTTTAAACCCCCATATATCGGAGCAATAACTTAAAACCGGGTATATTAATGTATCAAACATTTCTAACCTGTGTTGTATTGTAATGTTATAAAATTTTGACAAACATTGTCTTAATTTAACAATAGCTTTCAAAGATTGTCCACACGGGCTATCAAACGTTTTGGAAAATGAGCCCCCTGAGTAAAAGACAAACCCAAATACCTAAATTTATCAACAATTTCTAAAACGTTGCTATCATATAGGGATTTCATATTTCGTCTTAGTCTTTCTCCTTTTTAACAAACCATTACTCTAGTTTTTTTTTGTGTATTGACCTTTAACCTCCATCGAGCCTATTATTGTTTTAACAAATCTAACCCTTTATGTAAACCAGCTTCACGTTCTCAAAACAAAACAATATCGTCGGTATATATCATTATCAATAACTTGGCTTCATTTATTCCGTCATAATTGTTTTTCAGCAAATATTCCTCAATGTCATTCAAATACATCGCAAATAAAAAAGTTGACAATGATTCGCCCTGACGTACCCCTAAATAGCATGTAAAACTATCACTTACCTCATAATCATAGTTTACCCTTGACTTAACAATAATATACATTGAACGGAGTATGTTAAATATTTTCCCTCTAATACTTAACTTCATCAGTTTATACCAGAGAATATCTCTTACTATGCAATCAAATGCTTTTGTAAAATCTATAAATGCTACGTACAGTTTCTTTTTTCTGATTTAATAAATGATTTATTACATTATGAAGTACAAACATATTATCTATTGTGCCCATATTTGTCTAAATCCTGCCTGAGCCTCAATGTAAACATTATATTTTACATCCAAATCGTTACCCGGTCATTTAAAACTTTCCTAAATAATTTGCCTAATGTACTCAGTAAAGTGATACCCTTCTAGTTATTCGTAATATTAAAATCGACTTTTTTATGCAATGGGACCACATAACCCTCTGACCATATTAATGGGAAGTATCCCGAATCAAAAACAAGAACTGTCAGAAGACAGCGCGCTCTACTGTTTGAGTGCTTGACAGTATAACGTAAGTCATCATGGGGAAATTGTTATATTCAATAAGTTCAGGGTAATATAGTCAAAGTCTATCTAAAAGTGGACCATAATTGAAACATATTGATCGCTAATGTTTTAAAGAAGTGGTTTATTATAGACAATTCTGAGTTCAGATATATTTTCCACAATCAATTGAAAATTTGTAAAAGACATAAAACAAACTAATAAGATTATATATCAAGTTTGATAGCAATTGCTTAGGTGGGATGGTTGGACGGTCTTTCAAAAATAAAATAATAAAAATAAAATTTTTGGTTTTGTTACCGTGTTTCAAAGTGGGGGTGGGGTGGAGAGGGTAAATAATGTGGGGGTGTGGTCATTTATTATATGATTTTTTTTTAAATAAGAAAAAAAGGAGAGTCTTGGGTGGGCTGTGGGGGATAGTTTGGGTGGAGTCCATTATGGTATGTTAGGTAAATGTTGTTCTGTCAATGTATGAATCAAATCTGATCCTAAATTAAGAAGTTATGGCAATTTGTGCAAAATTTATTTCTTTGACCTTGAGATTCAATGTCATTCAAAGGTCAAGGTCAAATTCAACTTGCGAGCTAAATTACCCTCATAATAGTAAGAAAGTATTTAGAGTTTGAAAGCAATAGCCGTGATACTTTAAAAGTAAAGTGCATCCAAACACAAAATTTAACAAAATATTTAAAAATGCTAAACCAAAAATGGGCCATTATTTGGTTAAAATGCCAACCAGAGTTATGCAACTTGTCCTGTACAGTCCCCTTATGATAGTTAGCGAATGTTCCAAGTCTGAAAGCAATAGCTATGATACGTTAGGAGTAAAATGGACCAAACACTAAACTTAAACAAATTTTCGATTTTCTAAGTATAAAAGGGGCCATGATTCTGTCAAAATGCCAGTCTGATTTACATAACTTTGCCTGCATAGTTCCCTTATTATAGTTAGTAAGTGATGCATGTATGAAAGCAATAGCTTTGAAAATTGAGGAATAAAGTGGACCTAAACACAAAACTTAACAAAATTTTCAATTTTCTAAGAATAAAAAGTGACATTACTCTAAAAAATAATGCTGACAGAGTTATGTACATTGATCTACACAATTGTCTTGTTGCCATAAAGAAGTTTTCCAAGTTTGAGTTAATTATCTTTGATAGTGTTAAAGTTATTTGACTAAAAAAAAACTTTTACCAACAGCGACGCCGACGCCGGGGCGAGTAGTATAGCGCTCATTTTTATTCGAAAAGTCGAGCTTATAAATTAAAATAATGTGCAAAGAGCTGTCGCAAAGATGTCTCTCTCACATCCATACTTAAAAAAATCGTTAAAAAAATTATCTGGCCCACCCGATTAACCATTGTTTAGTTTTTTACAACATTTTGTATTTCATGTGCGGTAATTAATTCAATTCTTTATACATAATGTTCAATTCTCCCCCTAGATATATCTCAATAAAATATGAAATTGCTTCATCTGGTTGAAAAAATACAGACGCGGTATCATTTACCGATTTAAAATATTTAAAAAGCATCTGATGCCAAAGAACTGGAAATGCACACAACCGATCCTTTTAACATTTTCCAATATAACTTGGCATTATTTTTTCTAGCTAGTTTATGTGTTTGCAGTTTATTATAATCATATATTTTAATGTCTAACGCATTTTTTATAATTTGATCTAGCTTCCACCAGGTACCTCCTTGTTTCATCGCAAGGGTTATAACTGTATTAATTAACAGAAGTATAATATGTATAATAAGAACTCTTTCAATTTTTACACTCATTGTCAAAGTATACAGCATCCTTATTATTTTTTCTTAACAAAAATTACTATGTGAATTTTGTTAAAATATTTGCTTACACACACCATCCTATATGTCTGTTAAAGCTTGAACATTTAAGTCGATATCCTAATATGAGTTTGCCACAAGAATGTTTGCACAAAGATATTCAAAATGTATAATATTGTCTTCCGAACGTAATACATTCATATTTTTTACAAGCATCCCGTTTATTTTTGTATAACAATTTAACAGGAGCCCCCTTTATTGTTGACATCAACATAATTATCCAATGTGTACAAACTTAAACTAAAAGTAATAACACAATGATCGGACACAATACTATGGTCGTAAATGTCAAATGTTTTAAACAGTTTAAGAAGATCGCGTTTGCACAAAACATGATCGACAACGCAACACGCTTGTGAGTTTACACATGTGCATTTACCAATGGTTTTATCTGTACCACAGCGGCCGTTTACTATCCTTAAACATGTCGATATACAAAAATCTTGTAATATTTTACCATATTCATTTACTGTTTGATATTGACATTTTCTCTCAATTGCATCATCCATTACAAAATCATCTGGCAATGTTTAAAATATGTTTATTCTCATATTCTGCATAATCCGTGCATGTAAATACCACCTGTTCGAAATAAATCATATCATTTGTTAATAAAGTTATTTGCATCCTTTAAGATTTCTCTACTACTACATTGAGGCACATTGTATATCAAACAGAGACAAACTTCATTCTGCAAACCAAATAAGATAAATTTTAATTTATGCCAAATTATACCATCATCAGTGCATTTTACACATTCAACATACTTGAATAAACGTTCATGTACACCTGCTATGACCACACCACTTTTTCCCCAAGTTTCAGTAAATAACAAAATATCATTTGTACTTAATAACTTTTAAATTTCAAATGTATCTTATTTATTGTAGGATTTTACTATCATTCCTTGAATGTTCAAAACTAAAAACTTGATCTCTCGTGACACCTCATCGCTGTCCTACTTTTGAGCCGTGTTCTGCTCGTGCATTTGCGCTGTCAATTTAATGGGATCCCACGCTTGCTTTCACAATAGATCTATTTTTAGAATTCGCTGCAACGGAACTTTTGATTGGGGGATTTACATTGCTTGTCGTGTTTAAATTTCAGGAGTTCGGAAACATCTGTTTTTTTTTGGTGTTTTTATCTGTGTTTGTATTAGATACAGTTTTTGCGTACGAAGGTTCCTGTTAAAGTTTACGTTCCGTGCACAACCGTGGTATGCTTTCGCGTGCTTTCAACTCAGTTCGTTCTATGTCACAAGTTATGGTTTTGTTTACGTTCTCGGTATATTGTAATTCAGATGGATTTTCCGGACAATCTGAGTCTTGAAATATTTCGCTCTCACTTTCAATTCCACTGATAGCCGTGTTTACCTCATCATCTATCACTGTATCTGCCGAGTACACTCTTCCTTCTATGCCTGTGTTTTGAGTGATTTTATGTTCATTTTTGTCTGTGTTTCCTACTTCTAATATGTCATGACCTAGTACTTGAACCCATTTATTAAACCATGTCTATAATTGTTTGCCATTAACAAGTTGTCTGGCTGAATATTTAAGTTGCACTTTATTCTCATTCATTCTAACATTTCCTGCTTCTTTAGATGTATACAGGCTTGATCGTGCTTTTGATATATCTTTAGGGTACTGCCTATCAAGTCAACTAATTAAAGGTTTGTCTTTGTTAGAGGAATATTGTGAAAGGTGGAAATAATGTGTTAACATAAATAAAATAAAGGTTATGGTTTTCAAAAAGGAGGGGCAAACTTAGGAGGGATATTAAATGTTTGTACAAAGACCAAGCATTAGAGATTGTTAAAATATTTACATCCCTAGCAATTGTATTCCCTACACTTGCAGACCAAGCCTCAAAGCTGTATTTAAGCTTAGCTCATATTTTATAAATTATCCAACTATTTCAATACATACCAAATTAGAGTTGTAGGATCAGCTTGTTTTACCCATTTGAAATTATATGTCAGAAATCTGGAGCTTAACTGAGTCAATGACAATTGAAATAGTTCACTTAATTGTTTGCAAAAAACTACTAGGCATGAAAGAGCCATGAATGTAATATATTATTGCTTGAAAATTATTCAGTAAGAAGATTATAAGTATGTTAAGTGTACTTATAGTCACATGTGTAAGAATGTAATAAATAAACCACATTAACATTCTTTGGCAAAATCTGTTTGTAATCTGTTGCAGACATGAGGCATTCACTATGCATGGCAAAACCATAGTGTAGGTGATAGGTGTTGTTTTATCCTTGGTTAAGTCTAGATTAAATGATACATTTATCTAAAATTAGATGTCAGAACTTAATGATTCTTCAAGAACAATAATTTACAGGCAGTTTTGTAAATTTAATTGCAACCTTTCATTTAAAATGTTAGTATAAATAAGTTTAGATCTGATCTTTGTAGATTAAGGGTTTCATCCCGTAGATTAGAAATCGAATTAGGTAAATGTAATAAACCTGAAGCTGTACCTTTTCATGATAGAAATGTCAACGTTGCAAATTTTTTGAGGATGAATATCATTTTTATTCGAAATTTCCTTATATGGTGATATTAGGAAATTGTATATACATAAATGTTATTGAATAAAGGTAGCGCACCTGTAATGGACACCTATCCAAATATAATCTTATCTATTATTTTCTTAGTAAGCATCATTTCGATGAACTACATGCACATTTTTAGGTAGTCTGCCCATGCTTTTTAAAAACATATACTGATTTTTTTTCAAAACCACCCCCACACTCGGCTTTTGCCAAGTTTATGTGCATCTCTGGGGTATATGAAAGTTCCATAATTCATCCAGATTTCCAAATATAGGCATGCACTTGGTGTGTACAGACGCAGTTAAGGTGTTTAAAGTTTAAACAAGATGAAAAAAGTTTTCTTTTACAGACATTTGTTATCTATGGAAGAGCGCCATGAAATGTAAGAGGTTTCAGGCAAGTAGAAATTGAGTTGGTTGAAAACAAAGTGTCATAAAATTCAAAATAGTATCATTTAAGTAATATTTTGAACTTAGTTTTATAGATACACTACATACAGCAAAAATACTAAGAAATAGACAGATTTACCGTTTACTTTTTGAAATAAAAATAAAAATGCAACATTCATGGTTCGTATGTTCAGCAGTAAATCACCCAATTTAGCCATAACGTTGTTTTAATTTTTAAAATTGAAGAATGTTTATAAAAATTGCAACATATTTAACAATAAACATAGCTTATATGCCATATTAAATCAAATTACGTTAGAAAAGAAATAAAACGCGTCGCAAAAAAGTAAACGTCGTTGGCAGGATTCGAACCTGCGCGGAAATATCCCAAAATATTTCTAGTCTATCGCCTTAACCACTAGGCTACGGCACCTATTATAAGGCTCTTCAACCTTCGAAGAAATCGCGGGAAATCATTAGGGGTGCGCTACCTTAATGAAATCGGATAATATAAGTACCCACATAAACTTAGCTTTGTATGAACATTAAGCATTTAGTCAAAGAAACTTGTATAAATAATATAATGATAAATTGTATACATAGAGAATATTATGTGAGTTTTAAATAAATATCACGTTTATCATGCGAGGTTTAGAACCTGAGGCTTGTAAAACGAGACTTGTTTTCTATAGACAAAGAAGGAAATCAAGTGTGGGTTATTCTGCAATAATGTATCAGCGGAACTTAATGTTTCGAAAATAGTTCCGAATATATAACGAAAATATTGCAGTAGAATGCACGTGCTAAAACCCGCTCTAAGATAAATGTAATAAATGTAGCATGTATATACATGTAAGGAAACAACCAATTGTATATTTGGTGATAAGTGGCATAACCAGGCCTACATAGAATGTTATTTGTTAGGCAACGTAATTAAGAAAACATTTAAAGCGTGTAAGCTTTTCAGTAGCATCAATAAACATGACGTCATTTAGTTTCTACGATTGTTGTTCTCAATGAAAGTGACGTCATTTGCAAAATAGTTATGAATGAAAACGACGTCATATGTTTGTAAATTCAATGACGTCACTAAATATTGAACTTTGTACTAAGAAGGGCGGAGTATTGAAACATATAGTTCACGTTCAAATGCTTGAACCACATCAATCAGAATCGTGTTAGAATCGAAATAATATTTTTCTATGATGGTTTGTTATCGAATAACTCACAGTAAGGAGTATAGATGCGCATGAATTATATCACGAGTGCGAAGTGTATATATAATCGCACCAATACATTTAGATATGTCTGATATAACCCTGCAAATTGTATTTATATTATATTTAACAGGAAGTTATTATATCAATCAATGTGTTTCGGAATATCATATTCCTTAGAAATAACATATAAGTTATATTTATGGCCCCCTACGACGAAGAGGGGGTATATTGTTTTGCACATGTCGGTCCGTCGCTCGGTCGGTCGGTCCGTCCACCAGATGGTTTCCGGATGATAACTCAAGAACGCTTAGGCCTAGGATCACGAAACTTCATAGAAACATTTATCATGACTGGCAGATGACTCCTGTTGATTTTCAGATCACTACGTCAAAGGTCAAGGTCACAGTGACTCAAAATAGAAAAATGATTTCCGGATGATAACTCAAGAATGCTTACGCCTAGGATAATGAAACTTCATAGAAACATTGATCATGACCGGCAGATTACCCCTATTGATTTTCAGGTTACTAGGTCAAAGGTCAAGGTCAAAGTGACTCGAAATAGTAAAATGGTTTCCGGATGATAACTCAATAATGCTTACGCCTGGGATCATGAAACTTCATAGGTACATTGATCATGACTGGCAAATGACCCCTTTTGATTTTCATGTCACTAGGTCAAAGGTCAAGGTCACAGTGACTCAAAACAGTAAAATGGTTTCCGGATGATCACTCATTAATGCTTACGCCTAGGATCATGAAACTTCATTGGTACATTGATCATGACTGGCAAATGACCCCTTTTGATTTTCAAGTCACTAGGTCAAAGGTCAAGGTCACAGTGACTCAAAACCGGTGAAATGGTTTCCGGATGATAAATCAAGAATGCTTACGCCTAGGATCATGGAACTTCATAGGTACATTGATAATGACTGGCAGATGACCCCTATTGATTTTCAGTCACTAGGTCAAAAGTCAAGGTCACAGTGACTCGAAATAGTAAAATGGTTTCCGGATGATAACTCAAGAATGCTTACGGCTAGGATCATGAAACTTCATAGGTACATTGATCATGGTTGGCAGATGACCCCTATTAATTTTCAGGTCACTAGGTCAAAGGTCAAGGTCACAGTGACAAAAACCGTATTCACACAATGGCTGACAATACAACTGACAGCCCATATGGGGGCATGCATGTTTCACAAACAGCCCTTGTTAATTGTGAAACTGAATCAGATTCATCAATACAAATAAAAGGATAACCAGATGTATACATTATATCCACAGAATGTAACAAAAAGAGTGGAACAAATAATTTCCAAATATTTAGAACGAATTTGTAAATACCCATGACATCAGTTATCAAACGGACTACTTTTTATACGCCCGTATAAAATACGGGACGTATTATGTGAAACCCCTTGGCGGGCGGGCGGGCGGCGGGCGGGCGGCGGGCGGCGGGCGGAAGGCATCACTTTGTCCGGACTCTAATTCAAATTGTATTCATCCGATCTTCACCAAACTTGGTCAGCAGTTGCATCTAGTTGATATCTAGGCCAAGTTCGAATATGGGTCATGCCGGGTCAAAAACTAGGTCATAGGGTCAATAAGTGCATTTTCAAAGGGGCCACTTTGTCCGGAATCTATTTCAAATTGTATTCATCCGATCTTCACCAAACTTGGTCAGCAGTTGCATCTAGTTGATATATAGGCCAAGTTCGAATATGGGTCATGCCGGGTCAAAAACTAGGTCACGGGGTCACTAAGTGCATTTCAAGGATTAAGCATGGTGTCCGCTTTCTAATTGAAGTAGTTTTCATCCGATCTTCACCAAATTTGGTCAGAAGTTGTGTCTAGATGATATGTAGGTCAAGTTCAAATATGGGTCATGCCGGGTCAAAAACTAGGTCACGAGGTTACCTAGTGCATTTCAAGCATTAAGCATGGTGTCCGCTCTCTAATTGAAGTAGTTTTCATCTGATCTTCACCTAATTTGGTCAGAAGTTGTGTCTATATGATATGTAGGTCAAGTTCGAATATGGGTCATGCCGGGTCAAGAACGAGGTCACGAGGTCACATACTGCATTTCAAGCATTTAGCATGGTGTCTCCTCTGTAATTGAAGTAGTTTTCATCTGATCTTCACCAAATTTAGTCAGATGTTACATCTAAATGATATGTAGGTCAAGTTCAAATATGGGTCATTCCGGGTCAATAACTAGGTCTCGACACGGACTCTAGATTTCAATATACATTCCGTGGTCTCGAGGTCACTTAGTGCATTTCAAGCATTGAGCATGGTGTCCGAAACTTTCGAACGGGCGTATCTTGTGACAGTTTGGCACTCTTGTTTAGAAATGCCTTGCTATGCAAATGTCAATGATCAAAAGACATGTCTAAATTTTAGAAGCAAATGTAAATGGATGGCCAAAACAAACAAATAAAATAAAAACTATAAAAGGTATTAAACATAATAAAAACACAACAGTTAACCATTAATGATAACACTCTATGTAATATTTATTGATTAATTAATTAATTATAAATACATAATAGTTATATATTTATTTATTAATAAACTCAATACAATATGTTTTTGTAAAATACCCTTAAAATACCTGGTTTGAATAGCCTGAATCTCATTACTTTTTAAATGTATCACTAAACAAAAAATACATTTATATAGACATTAACATAAATAGTACAACGTACGATTGTGTGCATGAAGGTAATTTTGAATTGTTTTTAGAAACTTGTTATGTCAAACAAAGTCGTCCAAACATTTTGGAATTAACCATTCGATGAAATCGCAAATAAATATTCAATTTGAATAAAAGTCATAGAGAAGCCCTCACTAAAAACAAATCAGTGAGAACAGTAAAAACATAACAGACCAAGACTTATAAATAACAACCTTATATTTAAACAAGTTTATCAAAAACAAAGATCACAGAAACCCTCCAGAAAACTCCTTGCAAATGCCTATAGATTGCAAAAATATCTTGCAATGATATAAGTAAGTAAATCCACAATTAATCAGTTTACAATCTCGGTTAATATCTTGCCACGTATCGGCACACCATTCGCAATATCGATTGTTATGAAAACGAGCAAGTCACACTGCGAAGCATCGTGTGAAGTATTTAGTGGAAACTTCAAAGAGCAAAGTATCCATACTTGATACTTCTCAATAGTCGTGTATTATTTTCCTTCGCATTTGACGACCTGAAACCAAAGCATAACAATCTCAAAAAAGCAAGACCAAGACCCTTATGAGCTCTGTTTTAACAATAAATATGGTATGAAATTCTTATAATTTTATCATAATTGTAATTAAATATTTCATTTTTTCCTCGCATTTAATTCTATTTAACATGTTTTTGTTTGCTAGTTTTGTTAAAAATATCAAAATGTCTGATACAAGATTTATCATCAATAATGCAAATAAAATGATATGCGCCAATAGGTTTTTAATATCGACATATGATAAGGCTGAAGCAGATCTACGCTTGTTTCCTAATGATAAAATTAATATAACGGAAGTATTGTCATAGACTGCACGATTTACAAAGAAGTTCTAATCAGTGGTTCTTGAGGCAAGGGCATATAATACTTGCAAAGATATTAACAACTATTGCAATTGAGGCCGATTTTGATAAGGCAAACTATGTCATTTTACCAAAAAATACTTTTTAAAAAATAACGAGATTCAAATAATGCATCTTCTGAAAGCAGGCAAAACACAAGGCACAAACATAAATTACAGCGAAATTTGAAAACAAACACCGAATAGATGCTCAACAATGCTGATAGTATACTCCACTTCAACTCGCGAGTCATGCAAAAAATAAATTATTCAGTAACAAAATATCTTCTGCTTTCAACACATTAAAAATGAACATTTTTCTCCCCACCGACCACGCAGTTACCCGATAACAATTTCCTGGCCAAATAAATAAGATACATGACCTGTTCTTTGGAACAATTATGAATGTATAGAACCTCAATATTTACACGCACACACACACACACCGCAAGAGGCAAACCACACAGCTAACTCCAAATTTAAAAAAAAATATCCATTAATGTACACATGTTGACGCACTTCGAAGACGAGAACGACCTGTCTTGACATACTACAAACGCAAATAAAGAGTTTCTAATAGCATGTGCTTTATATGCATCTATTATGTGCTATTTATCACATGCTATAACCTGTTTCCCATGCAATACAACCATTACATTTTTTATTACACATGTTGAATACAACATTTTTAAGCGTTTTTATTGGCTTAGTTTTCGTTTGTTGACCAATCGCATTTTGTTATTTTGCTGAAATGACGTTGCAACGTCAAATGACGTCACGAATTGTAAACAACATTCGGGATTTATCATTATGTTTGCGTAAATATTTATTTAATTTGCGCATTGAAAAGCATGTGATAATAAAGCTCTGACACTCGTTGTCATATCATACCATATTTTATTAAATTCGTCCAGGCTCGCTTACTAACAAATTCCTTGAACTCGTTTAATAAAATATGGTATGATATGACAACTCGTGCCAGATTTTATATATATATTATTGCTCCATAAACTTATGTTGTAAAATTGATGACACAAATTGACTTAACTGAATGACGCTGCTTTGTTTGTTGAGGACCCATGCTAGTTTCAGAATAGATTCATACACGCTAAACAAATATTTTATCATATAAAAAGGATGTGCGTGGTATGAGTGGTATGATATATAAGCCTCGCCGTTTTTTTATTTCAATCCTCGCCTGATATATTAAAAGAATATCCGGCAGTCACTTGTTATTCTTGATAGAAGCATAGTTTGAACATTGTAACGGTCAATTGAAAAGCATGATTTTCATGGCTGGGGTACAGTTAATCCTGGTAAATTGTCAAGAGATCGCATTAATGGTCTACTTATTATGAAACTTGCTTATAAAAAATTTCCCAATTATATGCATGCTTACATGTAGTTTGAATATGGGTTACATTCGTTATTCATCTCTAGGTGATTGTTAAGTAATATATTATTAACACTCTCAATACCGAAAGAATTGCCCAAATCAAAATGACTCTTGGTCAAATCAAGTATTACCCAATCATGTGAGGTTATACTTTGCCACTATGTTAAATAAATGAAAAAGCTTATGAGCACTAAATGCCGCATGTATTGCCAAATGTTTATAAATCTTGGTCAGAACATTTTTTCTAATTGTATCTAAGTGGGATTTTCGAAATAACGTCACAATTGATCAAAACTATGTCAACAATTCTAATAACAGAAATAGATTATTACCCATATATTAATTTATCTGGAAAACATTTATCCAAATGATAACTCAGTAGAGTTCGAAACAAAATCAATTTGCGTCAACTATTTGGTATCAAAGCATATGAACACCATAGGAACCTTTTCAGTTGCAAATTAGTCATAAAAGTTTGTGACACTAAAAGTTTAATCCAAGCGGTATCTGCGTCGCTGATTTCGAAAATGGATCATGTTAGATCAAAATTGTATAGTGCGCTTGTTAACACTTTAGAGGCTACATGTTTTATTAGTGTTTATGAAATAAGTTCAAAACATTTATTCTAAATATAGCTGAGCTGAGTTTTGAATAGGCTACATGGTACTAAACGCTAGGCAACTGCATCATATTAACTAACAAAATTAATAACACTCTAAAAAAACACAGTTGTTGCCCGAACATCATGAAACATGCTCAGCATTATCTTCTAATGAGCTCTAAAATGGTTCTCCAAACAGAGCAAAAGCCGATCAAACCTAATAACTTCATTTGGATCTGATGTTAGCAACCTATGGCAGTTGGCACTATTTTTATCATAACACTGCCAAAAGCAATTATATTGCTTCTACCACGGCTTCTAAAACTACTACCAGTGATTTCAATTTAGGCAGAATCCCGCATTTTGGTGCAAGCGAGTTGCAATGTTCTCATTTTTGACTCCTGCAAAAAATTAGTCATGCATCATTGTAACACAGTTGTTTTCCACAATCCAACTTTAAAAAGGATCAGAAATTATTATTTATGAAAATACTACTACTACTACTAGTTCTAGTATTACTACTACTACTACTACTACTACTACTACTACTACTACTACTACTACTACTACTACTACTACTACTACTACTACTACTACTACTACTACTACTACTACCACTACTACTACCACTACTATTACCTCAACTACTACTACGACTAATGTTACTACTACTGCTAATACTGATACTTCTACTTATAACACAACAACAACTACTACAACTACTACTACTACTTATACTGCTTCTCCTTCAACTACTACTACTAGTATTCATACTAACACTACTACCTCAACTACTACTACTACAACTACTACTTATATTACTACTAAAACTACTCCTACTTCTACTACTACTTCTGCTTCTACTACTATTTCACAACTGGTCGAAGGTATGAGGAAGCTTTACAACATCAAATTAACTAACGTGACCATACCTCCATTAGATGACTATAGTGATGAAAAATTACGAGTTATTTGTATGCCGCCGAACATTTGGAAAATGTATAAGAACAAAGCTGTGTTTAAGAAAACAGGAAAACACGTACACTGATGTGTTCATAACAAATGATCAATTGAACCGACGAATGGTTCTTTAAAGGGATGCTGAGTCTGGTAAAACCACATTCTTAGCAAAGTTGGCCCTGGTCTGGTGTGAAGAATCGCAACGTCCTAGTGTAATGGATGATAGCTCACATAACTTTGTTGATTTAGACGTTCTGAAAGGCTATGTGTTCGGTAAAAGAGTTGGGCGTATATACAATAATTAAATAACAATTAATAAACTAGATATTCTCCCAGGAAGACCATAAGAAGGCCTACGAACTGTTTAATGAGATTTTGAAGCATGAACGTTGCTTGGAACTATTTGATGGGCCAGATGAGTGGATCGGATCTAGAAATCGTCACAACCTACCGACATTGGTAGTAGATCACTGCAAGTGTATGATGATAATTACAACACACGACCTTGGAAATTGGCTGATGATAAAGTTAAGAATTTGGATATCGTAGCATTGTTGAAACTGGAAGGAATAAACAAGCCATAATATTCTCCTGAGCCGCTTAGTAGAATAATTAGAAATCAAATGCTCAGCATTTACTCCGTACATACTGAAACAGAAGCTCGGCGAGTTACTGTAATAACCAATGATGGTCTCTGCCATTAAATATTCACTTGGTTACATTTTTATCAATTTTGTATCACCCCGTGTACGTCGATAATCCGAACTGAGTTGGATAATTCAAACAGAAGAAAAAAATGCCGGCCGAAACTGAAACTGAAAGGTAGGTTTTTATTTTATCAGTTTTGCTAATTTAGTAACTATAAGGACGTAATTGCTCTACACATGTGATAATGAATGTCTGACACACACATGCGTTTTGCAATGATTTAATAGTTTTTTAGTAAAACACGATAAATTTGTCTTCGGAAAATGCTAATTTTCACGCTATGCGACCTATTTATTGAATTATTTACACGTTAATTGACAAAAGAGCGAACGCAACTGTAACAGAGATATGTCAAATTATATCATGAATGTCCTATAATAATTTACTTGTAACACCTAGTGTGTTTCTGTGTTAAAATCATGTGTTTGCAGGACAGGTATAAAAGTTTATGGATAAATCCAAACTGATATGAAAATTTATGTGGATAATAACCAAACTCAAAATGGATAATTCACAAACTGCGATGTAATGAACGAGTTTTCCAAGGACAGGTTGCATATTATTCTTTGAAAACAACTATTTGTAACCAAAAACTCACACGATGTGTATAATGGAATATAAAAAAATACTTTCAACGAACATCAACATTCATTCGTTTGTTATTAGTGAAATCGATTTCAACGGAACTTGCATATATATACAAATGAGACTAGAAGCAAAATAAGCATGCGAGATTTGCATTTCACATACACAGTGATGCCATAACACGTCATCCATGTCATTTTGGATAGCATGAAAAACATAGAAATTAAAAAATGTCTCTACTTATTATTTCATCACTTGATTTAAAGAGATTCGAGTCGAAGCTGCAGGTAAAAGTTGCACTCGCCCCGCTAATTCATGTATTTGTCAACATAATAGAGGCATTTTGATTAACTTTTTCCATCACTTTAATAAGGCCAGTTTTATTAGTTGATTTGCTGATGTTGTTCGTCTATGTTTTATTGAGTAATATAAGCATATATTTTTGTCCGATAACCTAATTTGCCGGTTGTTTCATCTAAGGTAAGTTCTCTTAAACAATATTTTTCTACGTAATGGTTAGTTGCCTTATGGATTTGTATTTCTCTCAGGCATTAAAAGGACTCTGTACAATTAAACCATCTGTAGTGTTCCATTATCTTCTGTTTTACCTGAAAAGAAAACAAAATCATTTTTTATGATGATTGTCTAACAATGTGCTAACATAACATGCTTTTGTTGTCAGCAGTTAAATAAATCTCGAAACTATTTTACAAGAGTGTTCATTTTACATAGATCTTCACATAAAGACATCTTTCAGTTTGGTCATTATCCATCGACTTCCTAGTGTTAGTTTGGAATTATCCATACACTTGTTAGGTTATTATCCACTTTGTATATTCTTGTCCCAAACAAATACGAAGATATTGCGTTTTCGAGCATTTACGCCAATCAAATTTTTTACATACATATATGAAAGGTTAATACATAAGTCAAAGCATTAAAAAATTAAAACATTCGATTATAATTGTTTTTGGCCTTAAACGTTCGACAATTTCATTTACTTTTTCAAGATTTTCAAACATATTCATTTTATTTCGAGGTAATTGATTTTAATTGTTATGGGTTTATTTGCGCATTGTATCCGGCAAATAACATTTTATCAAAGAGAAACGTTTATTATGTCACAACTTGCCTTAAATAAACGTGTTATTAGAAATAAATGATTGGAGTCCTTATTTCTGTCGCCATTTTTTCTTCATTTTTAATTATCCTACTCAGTTTAAATTATCGACGAACAGGGGGTGTGTATTAGTTGTGTATACGACACAAAGTACAAGCTATGTTGTTGTCTGTTTTTGTATTGATCATAGTATAATGCACTGTTTCCTGATTACAATTTAATAATTAGATTAGATTAGATAATAAGATAATTTAAAAAAAATATAGGTAGTACATGGACACATTTGATGTCAAACATAATAACGTGAATGTTTACATTTTCAAACAGTACTTAAGTACACAATATTCAGTTGAAATAACTAAACCAAACTCACTTAACAAAGCAGCAAGTAAACAAACTTGTAACGGAAACTTACGATTAAAAAATGTATTCGATACAATGCTTAAATGCATAGTCGGTGAAACAGTAACGTACCCAAGTCCACAATATTTTCATTGAGACTTATTGTTGCTGTTTAATATTCAACCCAAACGCTCTCTTAAGTCTATGAGATATTCTGATCAACAAATTATATGAGAGGCATAACGGCATCACGACGACTTAGTCTCCCCCGCCAATAAACTAAAATAATACATACATGCAATACATTCGATGACCACGTGTGCAGAGAACCAATAAAAAGGTAGCAAGATTGCCCAGAGTTCATAGAACCAATACAAACGTAGCAACGGGATTTCACGAATACATACGGAATCGACCGATGTTTGATGTTTTTATCGTAAATAAGTTTATTTAATTGTCTGGTAATTTCCTTGTAAATATTAAAGAAAATTATTTACGTAGTGGCAAAACTAATTGACGTTTAATAATCGAGGAAAGGAAGTGACTGTCGTAAATCTGATCATAATTGCCCACGTTTATGTGTGACTGACACAGTCTGTGTTTTAAAGAATGTATGCAAGTTGGGTCATTACGTTGGTAAAAATACTAATATATATTTATATAATAATGTCCAACATATTCGTAACGTTACATAAAGAAAGAAATCTAGTTGACATTATTCACATATGATTTATTTACTCTTATGATGTTCATAGACCTTTGCAGCAAGAAATTATAATTAAAAATAATATGAAATAAGACAAAGCCTCAAAGCGATCTCGATTAATGTTTAATAGAAGAAACTAACAAAAAACTTTAATAAAGATGATATTTGAATAAAATTATTATAGGCACTTCCTTACGTGGTGTTCTTAAAGACTGGAAATAATATAGGCACTGGTATACAAAAAATAAGGAAATGAACTTTTCAATTATTATGTTAATCAGTTATTAAACAACAAACGGACCATATTAAAGGGTTTCATGTGACCTGATGAACATAACTAATAGCCCAAAACCCCGCAAAAAACAGATTGTCACACTTATCAGTTGCCAGCCTTGCAACCACAGGTTTACCTACGAAGGTCAGGTCGGGATTCGAACACTTAATCCACCCATGAGCCATCTGATGATAATGATCATATGATGTTGGCCTGGGTTGCTCTACCAATTAAGCTATCTGACCTTCTGAAAAATATATAGGTAAACTACAATGCTGTATAATAGCATGATTATCTTGCTTAGAAATTTTTTACAAAAAATAACATTCAATTGATATTTTATTATGATTTAGAACAGTATGTTGTCAGTTCATAAGCTCACATGAGGTAATGTTTGAAAAGCCCACAAAAGCTTCTGTTTGTAAAAATGGTGCTTATTTTCCGACTGTGTATGGTTGAAATAAAATCACCTTATTTTGCACAAATCTGGTAAAATATATATGGTTCGAATACCAACTGCGGATAAGATCAACAGAACAGTCCTTGTAACTAAATAACTCTAATATTTTTATAAGTAATTAACTAAACCATAAAGTGACCTATACTTCGATAATTATGTATACCTGAAGAGAAGATAGATCGAAGGTTAAAGTTGCGTAAAACATGAAACATTCAACAAATTGTGCTGCAAACAAAGATTGGTATATACCAAGGACGTATATATTAATCTAGTATGTTTGTTCTTGGCATTACTTCCTTAAAACACTAAACAAGCAACTAGAACATACAATGTTAAACTTTATAACATCCAACTGTTGCTACCTTCTCAATTATAATTTTCAGGTGCACATCATCGTCACTGGCATCAGCAATGATTTCTCCATGTTGCATACTGTACTAAGCTTTCACAAAGGCCAGGAAGCATATTTGTTTTATTTTCCTTTTTGAGCATTTAAAGTCAAAGTAATTTCAAATTACCATAATTGAGAAATACATGCTAGGTAGGTCAGCGATAATTATGTCACCCACCAAAACATGTTATTTAATACCATTGATATAACACTTTGATAATTTTACACTTGTATATATTTTTTTAAGTACCAAAATACTAGGATTAAATTAATTTGTATATTCCTAACTACTGTTTAAAAGTCATTTTGGTTAGCGACTATCACGTCACCCACCGTACTGAAGGTAGCGACTATCACGTCACCCACCGTACTCAAGGTAGAGACTGTCAAGTCAGCCACCGTACTAAAGGTAGCGACTGTCACCTCTCCCACCTCAAAGTTATTCATATCTTATTTGAATTTATGTTTTAAATATGATTAATCACATTTGATCACATCTTTTGATTGCTTGAATCAATCACATTTTATAGTATCTATAGACATTGCACTATTTGTAGAAATTTTCTAATGATTAATTTAGAATGTTCTTTACCAGAAAGGTTAGCTAAGATAGCAATAAGGGCACTATCTCCCTCACTATGAGATATTGTCAAAGGTAGCAATATTTGTTTGAATCATGCCATTTTGTGAGGCATACAAATTAAGCTAAATTATTGTTGTTGTTTTTTCAAAAGAAGAGAATAGATATCTAGAATATAACCACTGATATATAATTATACCCCCACAAACGAAGTTTAGGGGGGTATATAGGAGTGAACTTGTCGGTCGGTCGGTCTGTCTGTCGGTCCGTATTCAGTGTCCGCTCTCTATTTCAAGTTGTTTTCATCCGATCTTAACCAAACTTGGTCAGAAGTTGTATCTAGATGATGTCTAGCTCAACTTCGAATATGGGTCATGCCGGGTCAAAAACTAGGTCACGGTGTAACATAGTGCGTTTTAAACATTGAGCATGTTGTCCGCTCTCTTATTCAAGTAGTTTTCATCCGATCTTCACCAAACTTGGTAAGAAGTTGTATCTAGATGATGTCTAGGTCAAGTTCGAATATGGGTTATGCCTGTTCAAAAACTAGGTCACGGGGTCACTTAGTGCGTTTTAAACATTTAGCATGTTGTCCGCTCTCTAATTCAAGTAGTTTTCATTCTATCTTCACCAAACTTGGTCAGAAGTTGTACTAGATGATGTCTAGGTTGAGTTTGAATATGGGTCATGCCGGGTCAAAAACTAGGTCACGTGGTCACTTAGTGCATTTTAAACATTGAGCATGTTGTCCACTCTCTATTTCAAGTAGTTTTCATCCGATATTCACCACACTTGGTCAGAAGTTGTATCTAGATGATGTCTAGGTCGAGTTCGAATATGGGTCATGCCGGGTCAAAAACTAGGTCACGGGGTCACTTAGTGCGTTTTAAACATTTAGCATAGCGTCCGCTGTTTTTGTGTGAAGACAACATGCAAAATATTCTGTGTCAATGCGGCATGTGGGGGTATTCGTCACGTCTGTGACAAAGCTCTAGTTTTTGATGAGATTATAAAGTTTGTTCATGTTGAAATGATACTCAAATGTGATTTACCACCTTTAAATTTAAATGTCATGCATGACTTAGACAGTGAAAGAAAAATAAATACACTATATGAAATCGAGTATTTGACTGTGAAGGTTGTTATTTTGAAAAGTTTGGTACCTAAGTACATGCCGAACCAATCGTGTGTATGTTCCTCAATGACAATCGTTCAATAAATAATAGCACTTACTTGTTTTGTCATCATTTTAAATAAAAAATGCGAGTAGCCGTCGTTGTTAACACTTTCTATGTACACACGTCATGTGTTACTTGGCTAAATTTGATGATGACGTCATCGAACGGGGAAGTCCGTGAATGGAGTCAAATGTTTTACACGGAGAAAAATGATGCTTGATTCGAAATATAGCGCTCTTGTAACAATAAATACAGAGAAGAATTTTAGAGTATTCAAAAGCCGTAAATTTGATCATTTTTATCTATTTTATCATTATGATCAGTCAGGAGACGCTTGTTATTTACTTCGAAAATTTCCAGTTCCGGTTTCGGATATTGCGGATATCCGGACATTGCGCGCGCAGATACCAAACTTTTCAAAACAACAGCCTGTAGATCTGCATTCAAATACACGTGTTACCGTAATGCGAGCTTCGCCTGCGGCGCTCTTAAAAATAAAATTTCAAACATATGTTTCAAATTAAATGTATCTTTCCTTTAGTTGTAGCCCGTGTCATTCAGTGTGATTATTGTCGAGAAGGAAAAGAACCCAAAGAGATTTCAAGCCACGTTCATGACGGCAGACTTGTTGAGCTGCGAAGGGAGTACATTTCTCATCTAAAGACGTGTCTAAGTGTCACAAATCCAATTAGTGACGGTGGATTTGGAAAAGTATTTATATGTATGTTGCTGACGTTAAGTTGCACGCTGTATAACATATAAATAAAATTTATAGAAACTAAGTGGGTCACTCATCTGTCAACAGAACCCTGTGTACCATGTGCAAGATACCAATACTGATGACACGCATGTATAGTTAACATAAACAAAATATTAAATGAACTGGCGGATGCTGTTCAACCAAATAGAAAATTAAATTTCCTTTTAATTAATTACTTAATTGATAACTTGTTAGAGTTTACCAAAAATTCAAAATTAACCGTTTTAAAAGCAATATGCAAACATAATTAAATTTATAAGACAGAGCATTATACAGTAATATTCCAAGATCGAGTCATGAAATTGCACATATACATTGGTAAATTTGTTGTAAAAAAATCATCTGGCATGCATCGCTTTTGCAGACTATTGTATCAATAATCACATTTGCCGATAGCAATCATATACACCATATTCAACTTTATTTTTAGCACATTCTGAAGTTCCCGAATTTAAGCAGCTAGTAGTTCTTAAGGAGATTGATGTTGGAAATCCGGATAAAAACAAGGCCCAACTTCTCGGATCTGTTATGAGCGTAAGAACCTGATTTGTGTTTTTTTTAATATAAATTATTTTCATATTTAAAATGTTGAAACAATTTATCTTTAACGTCGCAATGATGTACACAAAGAATCTCATTTCTAAGGTTGAACTTTGTTAAAGGAGAAGCTCGCCTCACGTCTCATGCACTTCGCCATTGTACCACTCTTGGCATATCATGACGACCATGAGAATGGGTGAGTTATTTTTAAACAAACTATATGACTGTTTGACTGGCACGTATTTGTTGCCGTTTAAAGGAAGTTTTTGTCTAAGTAGAATCTATGTTTGCTACTACAATCATTGTAACTGATGTGAATATTTCATCTCGCTGGACATTATTCCTTTAGTACTTAATTCTGAAACGCACCTTCGTCATTAAGTGCGATTTAAATATGAACACGTTTTGTTTGTTGTTAAAGCTATGTCCTTCTTAGAACTTTTAAAGCTCAACTAATCACAAAGTTCTCAAGCTGAACTATTGTGAGAACCTTATTTCTGGCGTAATGCGATGTGTGGCGTGCGATGTGCGGCGTCAACTTTTAGCTCGTCATCACTATAAAGACCACATGATTTATCAAACCTTGATGAAACTTGGTCATAACGTTTATGTGAACATTTTTAGGCTTAATTCGATAATGTGTTAAGTGCAACCAACAATTAGATCACCAATTCTAATATTTAAAAAAAAACATGTTACCACTCTGGATGCCCCAGGAATGACTCAATCTTTATAAATTTTGTCAGAACTTTATCTTCACTTAATGTACGCCAAGTTTGAATCTGAGTAAAGTGCGTCCAAAAATTAGATCACTAGGTCAAAAATAAAAAATAAAAACATTGTAACCATTCTAAAGGCGGTATTCATGGCTCGGTCTTGATAAAACTTAGTGCAAATTTATCTTGAATCTTGGTCACGTTCGTCAGAAAGTAGGTCACAAGGTCAAATCTTATTAAACCTTGTTACCACTTTAGAGGCCAGAGTGTTCATCCTATTGCGATTTAACTTGGTCAAAATGTTTAGCTGAGCAATACCTATGCTGTGAATGAGGGTAACAAGCGCACTAAGACTAAGTAACCAGATCCAATCATAACAACCACTCTTAATGCCACATGTATGAAAAACGCTTCATGAATCTTCCTAAATTGTTAATTTATTAGATATAAAGGCCGACTTCCAATCTTAGCCACGTGCGTCAATAATTGGGTTACCAGGTATAATCTTAGACCAAAAACTTGTTATCTCCAGAAGGCAATTTATGACGCAATTTTGATTTAACTAAGTTTCATTTTAATGTAGGCAGTATTTAAGCCGCACGGAATCTGGGTCACGTGCGTCTTAATACAAGGTCACCAGATTAATTCTTAGAAAAACATCGTTTCCACTATATAGGCCACATTTATAGCTTAATCTAAATGAAACATATGTATAATGTTTAATTTGACTTAATCTAGGGCGTGTTCCAGTGTGGTTTACTTGCATCCAAATAAAAGGACAACGGTTCAAATGTAAGATAAAATCTTGTTTCCAGTCCAGATGCCCAATTCTGACTTAATCTAGCCTTTGCCAGAATGTTTATCTTGAATTGTCTATGCTAACGTCGATACTGGGTCCGATTCATTCAAACATTAGGTCGCCAGGTTAAATCATTGAACAAATGAAAAACCTTGTAACGACTCTCGAGGTAACATTTATGACTCAAGCTTTATGACACTTTTTCAGAATACATATACCTTGACTATATTTTGGTCAGGTTCGATTCTGGGTTTTCTTCATTCAAATACTTGATCAACATTTGACTCTTAGAAAAACCTTGTTACCGCTCTAGAAAAAAACATGAATCGATCTTGATTCAACTTGAAAAGAATATTCATCTTTACAATATATAATGCAAGTTTTGGACATGTGATATTTAAAAATTATGTAACCAGATCAATTATACAAAAACCTCGTTACCACTCAAGGGGCTACATTTATGATTCAATGTTGATGAAACTTGGTCAGAATGTTAAATTTTGCATTACCTATGCTGTATTGAAATCGGATTTACTAGATTATAAAACTAGAGAACGATGTTAAATCGTTAAAAAACTTGTTACCACTTAAAGGGACCTTTTCACGTCTTGATACATTGACACAATTAACAACAAATGTTTCAAATTCGCAAATTTTCGTTGTAGTAATGATATTGTGAGGAAACAGTAATACTGAACATTAACCATGCTCTAAAATATCCATTATATCCATCTGTTGACGATTAAAAAACATGAAAATTATAACTAGTTGGTATTGACACTTCCTTTGTCGGATTTTCAAGAAATCATCTTCAAACTTCTTTCACTTCAAATAAATTTATGTTTATGATAAATGTCATTTATGTTTCTCGAATATCTGATACCACGACCCCATGACTTATGTATTTTGACAGCATCGGGCTTAATTGTATTTCATATAATACTTAGATCTAGATGCATTTAATTTTTCAAAGAAATGTAAACATGCGCATCACAACTACATTACTGTTCTCTTATATCGTTATATCATTCAAGACGCCTTCAATAACGAAATTAAACCTAGTGGAATTAACTCAGTGTGTGTTAATTAATATGTGATTTTTTTGCCATTTTGAGGCGTTCATTTATGATTTCGAGTACATAAGTGATTTGTTGGAAAAAGCTTTTAAAAGGATGCTTTGGTTTGCATGCAGACTAATAATACTTCATAGACTAGTACGTTAGGTTTTACTAATTTTTGAATAACGTCTGCATCAAATGACATATCAAAAAAGTCGTAACTTTTAACTGCATGCGCAATTTTGATATAGCTAGATCTAGCTATGTTAAAAAATAGCGCTCTTATCATTCGTATTTAAAAAATGTCTAGTCATGTTTGGTGCATTAATTAACATGAAATCATTTAGAAGAATAACACCACGTCTGTCATATATTTTAATAAAAAAAGGTTTTGAACTTTCTTAAAAGGATAATATTTATGTTGAGCATTTTAATGTCTCAACAATTCAATTATAAAAGGACACGTGAGCATATTAAACACATGTGTATATACACGTATATGCGCTATTCTTATAAGGAAAGTCTGTTTTTAGGTTTTCTATTCATCCGATAGCATTTATTCACGGGGAAAGTACTCAGTTAGAATTTGAAATATCATTATAATACGAAATACAATATATCTCACCTCCTACAAAAAATACCTTATCCGATTGGCTTAGAGCGGTCACGTGCCCATGTAGTATTTTTCATACTGCCCGAGTAATTTCCATACTACCCGAGTTATTGAGTAGTCGGTTGAGATATAATCGGTACGGTGTACCATACACCGTTAGTAACTGACGGTGTACCATACACCGTCAGTTACCAACGCCTAACGGTGTAACCAATAATACACACATTTAATTCCTTATGTAGTAACCAATTTCCTAACCCATTATCGCGACATTCAAAATACTTTAAGTGCTGGTCAACCCCACCCCAACCCCCAACCCTCCCAACCCTATAGCCAGCTAAGCTAAAAAAGACGTCGTATTCGTTTGGACATAAGGGTTTCCTTTATCATTCGCCACAAGATAAAATACTTTATATTAATTAGCCTTGCATTTGTGTTCAAGGAATTGATTAACAAGTTACCTGTGTCATTTTATTGATGTAGGCACATTTTAAAGGATTATTTTTTGCCAGCAAAACATGAGTTTGTTTTGTAAGTCTTTTGAATAAGCATACTTTTAAACCAATACAGTCTTTAATTTCATATCAATTACGTGTATTTATAATTGTAGGAAATTTTATTTTATTTCACCGTACTTTCACAACGGTGACTTGTACGAGGCAATTAAGAAGGACAGAAATGCTGAGGACAGAATGATTCGAATGGACATGAATACCAGGTTGAGAGTGATGTATCAGGTCGCGTCCGCTATCAACTATATGCACACTGGGAATTCCTTCAGGTATTGGAATTTGATATATTTTGTATTAATTAAAACAGTGGCTGTTTTTATGTCCATTCTGCTATGGACTTTTTTCAGAGTTTGTCATTAGTCGTTATAAGTCACTGAGCTTAGCTGTTCTCATTTTATGTTTTGAAGTGTTTTGTTGTACGTATTGTCTTTCTTTAGACCTATAGTCTTTTATTTTAGGGACATGTTCACAGTTTTGCAAAAATACAATTTTCAAAGTGTCATAGTTTCAAAAACGAATGTATTCGTTATATTTAAACAAGAAAATAATACTCATGCCTTAAAAATCTGTTTTAAGTATCGATTCGTTTATGGATAATCATCAAACGAAATTCAAAAAATAAATAAAGGTTCACGTCCTGTGAACAAGTCCCTTAAAGTAATGCGACATGCAAGTCAAGTCAATACAACGCACAACATTAAACACATCACCTAACATAAAAATTAATAAGATAATTAAGTTGTATTTGAAGATGTTCTGATCTGTCAACGTCATAGATAATTTAGCATAAACGGTCATTACCAACACAACGTTGAAACTAACCCATACATTCAAAGGCCTCTTAGGCATTTAAGTTTGGTAGCTTTGTCATCGAGATGTCTCAGACATTTGCATCAGGGAAGACACTTTTTTATTTAATATTTGTCCTAGTAATATAAATATGTAAATGTATTCTTGACATTACAGTTTTGTTAGTAAATTTGTTTTATGAAATACAATATATGGCAAAACATTAAACACATCACTGAACATAAAAAGGAATAAGATACTGAAAATTTATTTGAAGATGTTTTGATCTATACACTTTATAGGGGCACTATTCTACACATGGATATCAAATCCAAAAACATTGTTCTGGACTCACAACTGAACGCAAGGCTGATAGATTTCGGACTTTCCCGAGAGTTGAAGGAAGGAGCCTGTTCAGAAACCATGACAACGGTTTATGGCACAAAAGGCTATTTTCCAACTGTACAACACAAAACACTGACTCAACAACACGACTGCCACAACTTCGGTATCGGTAAGGTTCTAGAGATCATATTAAAGTATCCTACTGGTTTCACCGAAAGTGATTATAGGTTCACTCCCCTTACGTCATATATGTGTTTCAGTCCATACGTCCTCAAAAATTGTTCCTGCGCTCGTTTACAAAGTACTGAAGATGCTCCGGATAAAATTGGTATACGTTCTGTTGGTAATGTAATAATGTAATGATTGTGAACGACCTTTCCAACTAAAGGCCATAAATCAGTTTTTTTCTCGAAACCGAAGAAAACTTAAAATTGTTATAACTAAAACGTATATAAGAAATTACAACGAAACTTGGTATATATATATATATATATATATATATATATATATATATATATATATATATATATATACTTGTAACCGTTCATCTGCCCGCGTGAGTTTGCGTCATAAGAAACGTAAATAGTGTAGTAATTCGTAAAGTTCATACAATTTAATGCTGACACATTTTTCACTCAAATTTGATTTAACTTAGTTTTATTAAAAATTAAACAGTATTTAACCCGCTAGTTAATCTGGGTCAGATGCGTTTAAAAAAGGTCACCAGATCAGATCTTATAAAGACATCGTTACCACTATATAGTCCACATTTAAAACTTAATCTTAATGAAACATTGTTAGAATGTTTAATTTGACAAAATCTAAGCCGTGTTGATGATACCTATGCTGTATTCAAATCTGGTTCACTAACATGCAATATAGTAATGCAACTTGGTAAATATATAGTCAGCTATAGAATCTCTGTATGATTGTCGGTCAATTAATTCCTTTGTTCTTCCGTCCAACTGTCTGTCAGTCTGCAAAAACTAAAATAACTAGAATATTAATTTTAAAAATTACATTTAAGCGGAGCCCGATGTTTAAAAAGTTCTGCTGATAATTGAATAAATCTTTGTATTTTGAAAAGGTTTCATCATACTAGTATTCTATTATGTGCAGTGTCACTTGGGGATATTAAAAGACGTTTCGGTTTCCACCAGTGGTTCAAGGTCAAGTAACTATTACTTAAATACGAATACCCTCAATAATTGTATTAATCAAAAGCTACGTAGCATATGATCATGAAACTTGATGTACCAATTTGGCTTTATGTTTGTCGTTTGTATTTCTGTCAATCCCTGCAGTCCTTCATTCATCTGTCCGACTGTCAGTCCACATAGATATTATGTATACGTATTTTAGTAATGAAATAATTATGTATTTTCTCTCATTTGAGGCAGTTGTCAAATGTCATAAGATTTATAAAAAAAACTAAAATTATGCGGCATTGTTTTACAAGATGTCGATCGTAAGATGAATGTATAAAAAATGCGTTTGATTTCAGTGTACAGAATAAGGGCTATATGATAGCAATACACAATTTGATTTATAGTGGTTTATAGTGGTTTATATTATATAAAAGAATTGCCCAATATTCTACAGTTTCATGACCTAAATGTGTAGATGATTGTCAAGAAAGAAACTTAGGCTTAGATCAGATTCTCGTAGAATAATACCCTTTGTCTGTTCGTTTACTTAAAATCATACAGCCCGTGAAGCTTGTGTTCTAACTACTAGGTGGATCTCGCTCAGACGTTCGAAATTGAATGACCTTAATTTAGAAATAAAAGGAATTATAGCGGAGACATGTTTTGTAATGTTTTTCCCTTTGTCTGCGTTTTTTCTTAGAATAAGATAATCATTGTAGTGCAAATGATAGAGTTTCTAATTCACTTTAACTACGGTTGGGGTTTGATCAAACTGTCACAGTTTAATGACTTTTATTTCTAGATACCCTTAAAGAAAGGACTTCAGGACGCAATGAAATTTGGAAGCATTATTCCCTTTCTCTGCTTGTTACTAAAGAATATATGGTCCTGTCAAGCTTGTTTTTCAACTCTTCATTAACCACTTTACGAGAAGATAATCGTTCAGAAAAGTTTTTGGGCTTCAACGAGTTTTGGTAGAATAGCCGTTTGTCTTTTTCCCAATATACAGTATAGTCACACAAATTGGTTTTTCAACTCCGCTCAAATACAGGTTTGATCTTTCGCAACCTGTTACAGTTGAACTGCTTTAATGTGTAGATGATTTTAAAGGAAGGACTTTTGGTTTCGACATTTTTGCAGATCTTTGGTCCATTGTCTGTTTTAACAATGTACCATCTATAGTCTCAAAAGTTGGTTTTTAAATCCCCTTTAAATACAGGGTAAAACTCGCTCCAACTTTCTAAGATTAAAGCCTAAATATGTATTTGATCCTAACGAAATAAATTTCCACTTCGACCAGATATTACATAGTTATGGTCCTTTGTCTTTTGGTCCACTATGCAATAACTGTCGTGATTTAATGCCTCCAATGTGTTGTGAGAGCTACAGTGTCCGTGACATTAGAAATTTAGACAACATGTTCACAATATTGTTTTTAATAGTTATTAATATTCAATCATTTTGCAGTTATGCGAGAATTATTAACTGGCTACAACGCTCTAGAACCCGATACGCATAAAAATGAAATGCGCAAATGGCAGAACTTGTATGTTACAAGAAAAAAACAGGTAAATTTTTTCTATTTTGGTCTAAACACGTGTTATTTAAAACTAAATAGACGAATGTCATTTGTTAATATATTTGTACATGCAGTCACTCGTTCATACATTCATTAATTATTTAGTTTATTTCATTAATTTATTATTTCATTTGTTAAAACGTTAATTAATTAATTCATCAACAAATAACACATTAAGAATAAATGCAAGTGCAATATGTGTTTACTAGTTTAGGGCACATGAAAGTAACACACGAACATTTCATTACAAATTTAACATGAACTTGTTTGTGATATGTATTTATATTAAATATTTAGATGTAAGGAAAAACCACAAACATTATTAGGAGAGAAACTCATATGAACACCCGCTAGTACATTTGAAGTTGATTCGACCTATTGCTTACACAATACTGAGCCCATATTTGCATGGCTCCTTAAGACAAACACTTATGGGAAGTTCCTTCAATTCATGACATGCCTTAAGTCTCTGGCTATTTTACCTTCATATCGTTTTGCTCGCACATGTTTTAAACGTGTAAATATTGGTAAAATGACTAATATTGTATCTTGTGTACCAAGAAAACATTGTATTATTTATTGAAAAGTTCAACGACAATTTTCACTGAATAAAGATTTCCCTTATAAGCTTATTAGTGCCCCAGAACAATACACATAACACGACATAAAACAAACAAGATAAAAGCTTTGGTCTCCATCTTGGAATGGTCCATGCTAAGCATTTGGGTTTAAATAGGTTGAATAGTACGCCAAATCTCACATATAACTAACACATACATATAACTAAACATTAACCTAGAAGCATTGTTATTCAAATTCAAAAGAAATTAAAGAAATGTTCAATTTAATTTAATTGCAATTTAATTTTTTATTTGTTTAATATTTACCAGATCAAACTAATTACAACCTTCTCAGGCATGGTTAAATGACAATAATAAAATATCAACAAAATTCCTCATTGTTTGCATGATTTCAGAAAGTAGCATCATAAAGTACTTATCCTAGATCTTCACAATACATCTTTGGAATTAGCCGATATGCAGTTTGTAAAAAGCCTTATTACATAGCTTGAATGTGTATACAAATACTAATAAAAAATCAACATAACACTATGATTTAATTTTTAAAGATTTAGGCCGAAAATGAACATTGTACATACTATAATTATTACTAGGAACATACTTTTGTGTTAACCAGACACTGAATTAAACTTCGACATTCAGCGTAACAGTGCGTTTGATATTTTGTTTAAGCAATCACAACAAGGTGGGGTGTACAGATAAAACAACTATTAATACTCGTGTAGTGAGATTTAATTTAAAGAACATGAGTGGTAAACGTAAAAATATATTGTGTTAAGCGCATGTTACAGAAGAATTTTTATTTCAATGATTGCATTAGCTAGATAAATAACAATATCAGGTGCAAAACGTGCGAATAATAAAAGATAAAAAAAAACATGAACTTGAAAGTATGCTTTCTTTCTTAAGTTTGCCATAGCCCTGTTAACCTTCTCACATTTTTATGTTATTAAATTAGCTTCTTTACTAGTCTATTAAATCTTATGATGATCAAGGTTGATTTATGGTTGCCATCAATAAATGTCAGTACAAAATGTCGTGGTATCTGTACACACTATATCATTCTCAACGAAATTCTGGAAATATCCTGCATATTATTTAAGGGGCTTAAAAGTTGTTGTGACAGCTATTGATTTGCCTTGTTTACTACAATACGGTTAATGTATTACCCAATCACAAGTATATTATTAAAATTATAATAATTACTTAATTAAAAAAACACATACATTTTTGCACTATTCAAGGTCATTACATTCTGTTTTTGTTTCTGATCCCTATCGTGAGATCAAAAAGTGTGCCAAAACAATAGATTAAAGGCTATAATATACAGTTGCTAACATGTTTTTAAGTAAACTACCTCTCTACATTTGTTGTACAATGAATGTACAAGAGTCGATTCATTTTTTTTATTTCTATACCCATTGATTGATTTGAAACGTGTACCAATTACAAATAATAGGAAATATATGAGGTATTGTGTAATGGCCTCAATTAACTACCATAGTCTTATTAAATCAAATGTTAAGCGGGTGAAACTACCACAGGCAAATCTAGGCAAAACTACCACAGGAAAATAACTATCAAGGGTGAAACTGGTATACAGCAAAACATCCCGATTCATGTATTTTTCAAACAATCAATAAGCTTATACACATGTACTTACATCAACTTATTTTCGTTGTATTTGGGATAGTGAGTAATTTTCGGCTCTAATTAACTTTAAGTCTCGTTTCTGATCACACGTGCTCATGGTGAGCTATTGTGGGAGATGGCTTTTCTGTGTCGTATATACAATGTGTCTCAAACGAAACCTCTGTATAAACTGTGCATACAAGATTATCTGCATCATGACGGTCACTAGAGCTCAAAATATAATATAAATTAGGAACATTTAAAATAGTGTGCCTTGGTAAATATTAATACTGCTTTGGCAGTTGGTCACTTGCCTTAAATAAGAAACTAACATATTGTATATAATAAAAATGCAATTCTGCTCCAGCAGCTGAAGTTTCAATTATTTATATTGAAACCACAAAACTTTAAGTATGTATATAGCTTAAAGCAGTTCTCTTCAAAGCTTGGTCAAATCATGCCCCTTGGGTAAAAATTGGCCACACTGCATGAGTAACATGTTTATATGTATATCGAGAAATTAAACTTCTTTATATGATGGTCGTTTAACAAATTCGTTCAAATAATTACCCTGGTATATTGTTTTGCTTGGTGCACATAACAAAACCTTCAATAATCTCCCAGCTGATATATTAACCTGTGAAATCAGGTGAGCGACACAGTGCGTTCATGACACTATTGTGTATATCTTTTTATTAAAATCAAAACTGTATAAGGTCATATTTTACCGCGCCAAACAGGTGGTTTGTGGCCACTTACTGTAGTTAACAAAAACATATAATAAAGAAAATTTGGATATAGCAGTCTAGTCTGCATTAACACACAGTGATACAACTGCGGATATAGCAAGCTTTGATGAAGGCCAAGCTTTGAATTGTAGTGGGAAAAAGTCAGGTCTAATTCAATGTCACTGTTACTAAAATATGAAAAGTTTTCCGAGTAATGACCTTCTTTGATATTGAGGGATTGTATTCAGATTTTTGTTTAGGTTTCTTGCATAGAGACTAAGCTTGGTATTGCAATTTTGGTCAGTCGGTCACGGCCACTGTTACAAAAAATAGACAAGAAACAAACAGGTGGTTTCTGGACAATCACTTTAGTTAGCAGACACCAATCGTGATGAAATCTTGGATAAAACAAGCTTCATATGTTTGTATTTTTTATCTGTCGCGTCAATTTAACTGTCTCTTAAAATAGCAAAAAAAAAGAATTCCATTCAACAACTTGAATTTGTATGTAGGAATCGCACTGTGTGAAGGTAAATTACATATAGTCCTAGCATGGGATTTCATTTGTGGCGACTTGGGTCACTGTTACAAAAAATATAAAAGAGTTCTTCTCTCAAAAACTTGTGTTTGGAAGGAGGCATTGTACCAATAACAAATGAACGTAGCTTCCTGCATACCAGGTGTGGGATAACACAACTGAATACATGTTCAGTAATTTGAGTTTGGAAAGAGGTATTGTGCTGCAAGTTGGTGTGTCGTTAGATTTGTTTGTACGTAGCCTACCTTTATGTCTAGCTAGAAAATGCAAGATTTTTATTTGTAGTAGATTGATAAATAAAACATAGAAAATCTAGTTTGCCTTGTTTCTTGCTTTCTGATTATTTTCTAACATTTAACAACACATTTAAACATTTTTTACAGATCGATATTACCTAGACCTTTAAACTTTCAACAGCTTGTAAAAACATTATTTCAACTTAATATTGTTTAGAGCTTAACTTAGGTCATTAAATAACTGGATTTTGACGAAATCGTTCATGATGCAATTTTTTAATAAAACTTCGGAACAGTCGGATCGCAAACATTAAGTGGTATTTCGCCTTATGAGATCTTTATTATCAACATATATTAAATAGAAAATGGTTGCTTTTGGGGAAATTTACGGTCAACAAGTTTGTTTTAACCTTTCCTTTAATCTTATCTTAACACACTGTGCTCATGATGGGAATTTGATCATTTTGTCCGTCGTTCGTTGTATGTTGTTCGTCATCCATATTTGTCATGTGAACACTACAGACGCCACATGTCATGAGACTTGTCGCAATGGTATCTCGGCTGAGTTAGAAACTGAGTCATGTGCGATCAAAAACTAGTTTTTAAGATCAAATAAAAGTAAAACCATACGAACACTCTACTGAAGCTTAAATATGCATAATCAACTTTTAAAATGCATGTCAAATTTGCCTTTCGTTCGATAAACACTTTTACTCCATACCAAAAGCGTTGACTTACATGACATTGCCAAAAGATATGTGTATTAGAATCTACTGACTTGCTACACAAATCATACATGATGGAATGTTTTAAAACACACATAAGTGATTAACTTTTAATAAAACTATTTGAAATAGTTTACATAATGTATTTATATTGGAAAGTTCTTAGTTTGATGAGTTGTGTGTAAGTCCAAACGGTTGGATAAGCATTTGATTTATTTCAAAGTCTTTGTCAAAGTATTATTCCCATTTTGTTATTGCCATCATTGGATTGATTTGCTTTGCCAGCACGAGGTTTTTGCATGCTAATTTTCAGATTTGCATTCTAAACGTCGCATGTTTTGTCCAATAATCATGAAACTTATTTTTTTTCTAAAGATTAATTAGTTAAAAAAGTCAAAGTCCATAACCTTGCCGGCAGGGGTCGGGACATTTTTTTCTTATATGCCTATAGTAAAACATTGGGAACAGTGATTCTAGAATTCCCTTTTTAATTCATTCGTCAGGAAATGTGCACAGAACATTTGTTTTTATGATTTCTTGGCCGATTAATCAAAAATGGTTTCGGTCCATTGAAAAACTTGGCTGCACATGTATGGGTCAGTTTTTAAAGAAGGCACATGTTTTTTCCCAATGAGCATAACAATTTATCAAACAATGTGTTCTACTGGTATATCATTCACGTTCAAAAATGGTTCCAGGTGAGAGCAAGGTCAGAAAACACATATATTATAAATATATCACAAAAGCTACTAAGATTTGTTTAGGTATGTAGGGACTTTTGGACCTCTTCTTTAAAAAGAAGAACGATATGGACTGGAACGCTTTTAGCAACTTTAAAACATAAACACACTTATCATTTCTCTTAAGTTTTGTCAAAGTCTGTCTAGGGATTAAGAAGTAGAATTCGTTATAATAAAAACTTACGTAACGCTCCAACAGGTGATTGACATCAATGTTTCCTTAAAGCTCCCCTAGAATACTATATTCTCAAAGGTACTTCATTTTTTGTTAATATTAGCGGGACTTAATTGATGAATACTTAAATGTACATGGGAAGATATTCCTTATATTTCTATTCCGCCCCGGCTGTTAACAGTGTTTTACATAAACGATACTTATCATTTACAATTTGCAAATTGCAATACAGTTTTTTTAACCAGTGACTGTAAGCCATTCCATATTAATGTCCCGTATAATTGTATTTCATAAAATGCATATTTTATCTGCATTTAAAATTGAAATCATTACACATTTGAGGCAGGGAAGCCACTAGAGGTGAACAGCACTGAAGAAACAGATATATGTCCGCTATATTTGTTAAGAGAACATGAACTGCGGAAAAGTAACAGTTATCGCTGCGTTCGTTTTACAGCGATAAAAGACGTATTCATCTAGATAATGGTTATGTTGTGAACTGGCATGGTGTTTATTACTTACAGATATAAATAATTAAACTTGTAAAACTAATAAAAGAAGTCAGCTGTATATTTAAACAAAAATATTTAATTTAATCAATGTAACGTAGTTATATATTACCGAAATTTAATTTGTAAAGCGTCCTATACAGAAATATTAATATTGCGATGCTATGTTCCCGCAAAATTTAACCATCAATACGTATCGCTAAATTTACGTTTAACGTCTTAGTTATTTGACGTTTTCTGTTTTGCCTTCTATTTTCAATGGTACTGCATTGCCATTACTATACATAACATAATTTCTGCTAATAAAATAACAGACCGACTTGACGCAGTATCATATCTAGCAAACATACCAACTCAAAACAATCAAGTTCCAGATATAAAAAAACTAAACATCACAGTTGAGTGTAATTTCAGCAAAAAAATTGAAAGTCAGTGTCAGTTATTCTGAAGCCGCAATAAATCAATTAATTTCCCCGCCTTGGCGGTTGAGTTGAAAATATCATCAATAAAAGCTAATTAAAACTTGTACACATAGTAAACCTGAGCTGTGAAATAACTTAATAAACAGTTGGCGTTATAGGCATTCTTAAAGCACACCACGTGACCGTTCTTAAAAATAGACAAAGGCGTCTATAATGTTGTTGTCACGCGAATAGTAATCATTATTGAGAATACGGTAAAAACTGACATAACGGTCACTTGAATAAAACGGTCAATTGTAGACAACGGTCAATCTGGATTTCCCCCCCCCCCCCCCGACGCAAATCACTCTTTATTACACTTGAGAATAACGGTTTCGGCCAACGGGTAATATATTTCACTCAGAAAGTCATGGTTGAACTGAAATCAACGGTCACGCGTCAGTCATTTCGAGTCACGCAAATTAAGAACACAAACAAAGTTGGTGCACATAACAATATGAATATGTATTTGAAACAATAAGCGGCTGAATTCATAACGTAAAAGAATGAGCGTGTGACATAGTCGATAGATCTTTATCGCTAATAAAGGTGTTAAAATCAATACTAAGATGGCGAGTGCTGTTAAAAGAAGAAGATGAAAGGATTAGTGATCGTCTGTTCGAGAAAAATATACATTGAATTGCAACTTTTATAACAAACTAAATTTTATTATTATTATACCGTATATTCGGTTTATGACAGCGAATCCGCTTTTATATTTGTTTGGATGTTACGTCAATGACACGTGGCAATTTTTACTTAAAAATACACCCCAATGAATGAAATACGAACTCTCGGATTTTCTCAACGAGCGAGATGCATGAGTAAGCAATAATTATATCGTTGATTAAGTCAAAGATTCAGTTTAAAAATAGTTATGAAATTATATTAATATATAACACACTATTCTGTATTATTTAATATAAATTATTGATGTTGTTATGCTTAGGTCTAGTTATCGGAAACGAGCCTTTGTTTTACACTGTGTGCGAACGACTTGGTGGGTAACGACGTGGAAATACTACCAACTGACCAACCATCTAAAATGTGGTGATCCCAGAATAGCGGTCACTTGTCACTTTGGGCATTTACCTTAACTGACCGCTGTTCTCAGTTTTGACTGTATATTTATAATACACTTAATTGTTTCCGTTACTTTTATATCCAGAATTAATAATTATAATGGGAAATACAAAATGTTCGCTCATACATTAATTTTACTGGTACATGGTCACGAATATTAAATGTTGTAGACCACAGTATACTTTTTATGGAATTGTTTTAGCAAAATATCTGGACAGACAATGAAGTTACCGAAAAAGTAGTCAACATTTCTTACGAATGCATTACCAGTATTGACTCGAAAGATGCAAAATATACAGGAGATACAAGTTTTACATCAAAAGACTTGTATTCGAAGCTAGAGGTTTGCTAATACAATATTAGAGAAACTAAATGTGTAAGATACATTGTTGAAATGTATGCTGTAAAACAATTTCAATAAATTAATTATATTACAAAACATTTTCAACGAGTGTTTGTCACAAAATTAACAATTAATATGTGTTCACATGAATTTCCATGAAAAAGAATAAGCACTATTAAACAAGAATTTAACTTACTAATACTGTTTGAAAACGTGTTTTACAAAGTCATTCAGTATGTGATTAAAGTCAAAGCATAACTTTATATAAGAAATGGATTTGTATGTATTGCAGATGTTGATGAGGACACCGAATGATGTATCAAAGTGGATCAGCGTGGAAAATAACCGATGTGATATATGTCTTTTGAATGAATCCGTCCCAGATGTGCACACTGGTATTCTTTTTCTTTATTCGTAAACACCATACGCTCATCTGAAGAAGGTCTTTTGATACTCAGAAAAAAAAAACAGATATAATATTTTATTAATGTATAATGTCAACCTGATAACAAGCAATCTATGTTTCTGTTGTGATTTATAACGTATTAAGGTATTTTGCGTGTATAAAATGGTCGAGTCAAGTGGTAAGTCTGCAGTGTTATCTCTACGGAGCCCCTGCCAATTAAGAGATAAACCTGTCAACTGCTGGCTTCATAATCAGCATCGCAATGTTAAAAATTGCTCATGGTTAGCTACTGTGGCACGCATTTGGTCGGAATTTTATCGAGCATAAACACATCTGGTTTGTCAGGTTGACTCTTTGAGAACTCAATTGGCATTATTTATGACTCATTTTAATGTAACTTTTCAGATTGTTACTTAACAATAACAAGGCCAAGTTTGAATAATAATCAAATGCGTATAAAAGCTAGGTAATCAGGAGAAATCTTTAATCACGTGTTACCTCTTTAGGTCCACATGTATATAACTCAGTGTTTATGCATCTTGGTCAGAATGTTATATTGACAATATAAAAGGCATAATTGAATCTGGATCAAGTGTGGTCGATATATAGATCAGCTTATCAAGTTTTCAGTAACGTGTGTCCGTGAACTCGGGTGAGCGCGTATGGGTCAGCATGACCATCTAGTGTTATATAAATGAACCTCATATCTTTATGTTAATCAACGTGTCAATCTAGTTTTGAAGACGAATAGCAAACACACCCAAATAACTGTTCTGAAATTAAAATTAAATTAAATACAGGATATATGGTTGATATTTTAGTACATCTGAGCACGAAGGACGTTTATTTAAAAACTTAAATAACCATTATTTACCATGTAATGACTTTTGGAATTTGACATGCACATAATAAACTATATTATACTCGGTGCCAATTCAATGTGTACATGTACATAATTGTACGTAGGTAAGAAAACTTATAACGTCGAATAAAAACGTTATATAAAAACTATCTACGTGATATTTAAGTTTGATATCGTATTCATAGTTTTATTCATTAAACATGCTAACGTTTTAGCTGATGATTCTGTATAACTTTGAACGACGAAAGGAACTGTATTGCAAAACGCACGTCGGTATAAACATTTAGTTGTTCTTAAGATATCAGTATTGATCTAAAACATTCCAACAATTTAATTGTTAATTTTCAAGATGCAATTACATTTTCCATGATTAACTGTATTCTTAAAGTCAATTGATTGGTTAATATGTGTAAACTGCATAAAAATTAGAAAAGTTCCTAATTGTGAAATTCATTAATTCTCCCCTGGAAAATATAAACTTAATATGGTTTAATCGATCAAAATTGTGTTTTAAACCATTTGATCATCGCTGTTTACATATATTTACCCGCTGGAGGTTTACTTCTACACCTGTTACTTCCGCTTATCAAAACCTAGACTGGACTCGCCAATAGGGACGGCACATAACTAGTTTACGTAAATGTTATCTTGGTTCTTGCCTTTGCAGATATCAACAAAGAAAGAGACGGCTGCCCACACCATATTAAGACGTGCTGTGCTTGTATGCGAAACAGCTACATCAATCCAGTCAAATGTTACGATTGTGGAAATGACGTCAAGTCCATAATAGGTGAGTTTCTGCAATAGAAGGAAAACATTATATCTTGATTGTTTCTTTTCTCGTGTTTCAATCTATACTCCATTGACCGCTAATAGGAAAAAATATTACAAGTCATTTCATTTTCGAGTATGCTACGAATGCCCAAATGGTACTTTATTTTGCAATAACTTCTCTATTGTTTCAAGTATTAATATAGGTGCTCTTATTTTGTTCTTAATTTTGTAACGTTTAACCTGTTTAACGATGCTGCTAACGCGTTATTTTGATTGATAGTTTACTTACATATATATTTAGTTTTATGTAGATGAAATTGATGTGCTAATTTATAACGCGGCTGATACTTCACCACTTGTTTTAGTACTAGAAGTGATGCCATTTGCGTCTGCCTTCATTCTTTACCTCACACTTAGTTTTGCAATACATAATGAAAAGGACAATAACAAATTTGATACCATAGAAGTTACATAATAGACACACAGTATGAGATAAATGCAAAGTGTTTAATTTTCGGGTCACCGAAATGGAATAGTCAATTGAAAAACAAACTGTGAGCTTAGAATGTTTGAATTAATTGCTCAATCGATACTTTCTTGATACGCCATAGCAAAAACATTTTAGTTTTTAGAAACGATTAAATGAATATATACAAGAAGTGCATCCTTTATTGTAAACACGTTTTAGAACCTAGCATACTATACCACTAATATTACTGGCAATTTTTGATTTCGATTGTGGCGCAGAGTATTGCAGGTGGAACGGTCGGACGTCTTTGTTTTTACAAAGAATTACAAAGCATTTTGATTTTTTTGCAGTGTGTCCCAAATATGTTTGTGGACATAGTATCATTTTCCACAAAACATAGACTTGTATTGGTAAACAAAATCTTATTTAGTTATTATATACAAGTACACTTTCTGAGCATGGCATGATTTTTCTCTAAAAATGCTAGGCTTTGCGTCTGACCAGTAAAGATGGTTCTTTTTGTTTAAATGTTGGTCAATGTAGAAATGAGATTCGGCGCTGAACCACAACTTTTGACGAAGATGAACGTGTTCTGTCATCCAAGTGGCAAAGTCAAGACGTTTGTTTACATCACTTTCTTTCAGATGTTAGGACCGGAACTTTGTAGGGTGTTAGTTTTGAGGAAAATCTTAAGACTCTGCATACATTGATGGCACTAGAAGAATGGTTATTGTCAGAAAATACCTTTTGTACCGACCTCTCTGGTGTTCGTCAATAATTCGCTTCACCTGCTAAACATTTTCACTGCTGCGACTGCTTTTTGGTCTCCCCGTGTTGTTCTTTCTCTGGTCTGGTATCTCCATACTGCCCAAACCGTTTCACAACTTTGTTTACTTGTAATCTGGTAATAGACCTATCCAAAGGATATAGCTTTTGCATTCCTCTTATGACAAAAATTACTGATTTTCTCTCATAATATAATGTTATTATGTTTTAACGTTTTTTCTGTGGAAAGCGCCATCTTGAAAATAACAAATTTTAATAAAATCACATGTGACGTCATGATGTCAACATTTTCCCGTACGTTATGTCTTATATAAAATGGTGAATGTTCTTTGTCATTAAGAAACCATGTTTGTTTATATATAAGTTTTATTAGACCCGGGGTAATACTTTGAAAGTGTATCACATATTATGAAACACACTGTATCTGTTTGTAGTAAAAAATTTTACAAAAAAAAGATTTGTTCCCATCAATAACATCGGTCTACCAATGTAAATGGACGTAGAATATTCGAGAACACGTGTTTCGCATTCATTACATACAAGCAGTATATTTTTAAGCTACAATGTCGCACAAATCATAACGAAATTGTTCTCAAACCCAAATAATGAACAGCGATGTTTTAATTATAATAGGGACCTTCCTATAACGTAAGAAAACACAAACGAGCGTCGTCCAAGCTACTGTTTCGTCATTCATTCATGCATTGAACTTAAGAATAAAAATAAAATATGTAGATATTTAATTATACTAAGAAAATAATAAATGTTGATCATTCAGCAAAAGCATAAATCCTTCAAATCATTTTCATTAAAACACATAATAGTTATAAAGTTGAACAAAATAGTTCTGATGCTCTGCCTTGTCATTAGCGAAGGCAAATGCTTAGAATTATATCGATTCGTCATTTCACTAGGGACAATCAATACGCCAGTAGGTCCGTAAAGGATTGGGATACTTCGACAGTCGTTGCTTATAAAAACCAGAGTCTACATATTACCTACACTCGTGTTCATATTGACATACTGAACTAAACTTCAATAATTTGAGGGGATTTCGCAGCACAAAGCTTATTAACGAATTGCACTGTTTTAATTGTATTTTGCACAGTTTAGCTGTCCCCTGTTGTTTTTTTTTTTGCTGTATTTACATGTTATTTCAATCCGTACTATTTCGAGAAGTAGTGGGACAAACGCGTTTAATCTTAAGAACTATATTGCAGGTCACGGATGGGGTGCTATATTGATTGCTGGACATAAAAAGAACGGTCAGGAAATGTTCGACTTAGACATTAAACTGTTCGGAGATGCTATTACAAATTTAGCCCTTCCAGCCATGTGTATAAGGTATGGTTTTGTTCAACACTCAATAATTTAGTCTAGTATGGTATTTTTTTCTATTCTGAAAATCTCGATTAAATTATTCAAATGACTAACATGCAGATATCACTTATGATTTGCAATTAATTAAAAAATAAATAATAAACATGTTTGCGTGATATTACATATCCGTAAATACTAAAACAGTTGTGATTTGTCTTACTTTACATTTTTAATGTAATACTTTTATTTCATACCATACATTTAGGCAGCGTTTGTTTATTTGCGCATAATTATTGCGTTGTTCAATACGCTTTCAAAACGCGTGTCATTGTTGACCTTACGCTGGGCAGCGCTTGTCATCAGAAGGTTATGTCATGACATTCATACACTTATTTATGCCGAAGATTTTTTGTGTATACGAATTTGTTGTCAAACCTCCGGTTGATGCACATGAATCAAATCACGAAATGTAATTACTAGTGATGAAACCCATGTTTAGCGTTAACATTTTGGATAAGGAACACGAAATATTCGTTGATTTTGAGTGTTTATGGATCTTTAAAGAAACTTCTTCACACCTTTTCGAATGTTTGACGACTGTCAATGAATGCATTTACGATCAAAACTGTAATATTTTGAATATTTTTAGTTTAATAAAAACAAGGAAAAATATCAAATAAAAACATATTCCTGCACTAAGGTACGAATCTGTGACATCCTGAAGTAAATGATAACACAGTACAACTTAACCACGCAGGCTTTTAAAACAAGATGGTAGTTTAAACGCTTTGTCGGTTATACACTTATTTGCTAAAGTATCGATATATTTTTTCATATTTCATTTGATGACTGTCAATGAACAAACATATATTTTAACATTTTTTATATCAAAAGTGTTATTTTGCTTGTTTGAAGTTGTTCTATTTAAGTCTATGACTATCGTTCGGAAAATTGTCATTGTGCCAAACTGTGAACAGTGTTTTCCAAAACCTGATCTTATATTATTAATGTTTATTTAATTTGTAAACATTATACATGTATTTATTTGTTTAACATACTTTTGTGTATAAGACTCTGGTGCGATATTTCAGCCCTGATAACATAGAAATTATTGATTCAAATAAAGGAACGCCGAAAGAATCGTCAGCCAAGATTGATACAGCTTTTGACCGGCTGGACTCGAAAGATATACACACTTTGGTATTTCTTTACTCGGGACATAATCATGATGCTAAAGGGTTTTGGTTGGGTGAACACCTAGGTAAAAAGAAATTCTACAGTATGAACAGGATAAATTACAACATTAAAAAAATGGCAAACATAAAACAAGTTATCGCATTTCTCGATTGTTGCAAATCAAAACCGATTGAAGTTCGACCTGAAACGAGTCGGATACAGTTCAGTGCCTCAGGACAGAAGGAGAATGCAACATGCGTACCGAATGAAGTCAGTTTCTTTACCAAATACTTGCACCAAGCTTTCACAATGAAGGCATCTGGTGGCGAATGTAGTTTGCACAAGAGTCATTGCACAATGAAAGGTGACTTCATCACACTTGGATCTCTCTTTGACTACTTAAAGGAACACAGAGAAGGTCTTATTCAAATGATTCCGCGTATGCATTCGGAAAATGCGAATTGGAGGAGCATCTACTTGGCATATAACTTCGCATTTAAAGTGGAAATTTCTATCAATGTCATCGTTCCAAATTTCGAAAAAATAATAAATGTGACACCAGCGGCCTTGACCGACATTCAAACTCTTAAATCAGAGATTCTGTTTCCGCATTTTGTTGGTAAGTATCTAAAGCAACGACATATTAAGTAATTTCTTTCAAAACAAGTTTTTTTAATTATTAAAACTTATGTCTCAGTCCAAAATACATTAACAAAACAACGTTCGAGTTCAAAGGACAACTTACCGACAATGATACAAAATAACTCATGAAGCACATGTATACCAAATAATATCGATTTCGCAATAATTCATCGAATTGTCTCTACACACTCGAATGCACTTCCAACGTAACACTTTCATTATTCTCATCGCAAAAGCTACTTAATTATAAAATCGATTCTTTATAGCGTTGTCTTCAAAGTAGCGTTCAATTAATTTATCCATGACGCTCTGATACGTTCGGGTATGGTTCCCCTCGCCGCACCTGCTAATGAAAGTATGCCTATAATGTTGATTTTCCTTTGCATATTGTCATATTCCTATAAAGATGAAAAAGCTTGTGTGTGCACTAATATATATGCAGACTCGTCGATCGTAAAAGCAGTCATGTAGTTGGTAACAAGTTTGTATCACAAGAACAACATATGTATTTACAAGACTCACATTACATATAACGACCTATTGCTCCTCCATAAACATTACCCTATCCAAATATTATAAAGCATTTGTGACGAGTTGACATAATTGTAAAGAACCTATCTTTATCCCATTGTAGTTTACTGTAGCTGACTGTAGACTGTATTTGGGAATGAAAGAACATTATATTTGCATTATGCCGATGTTATTGATTTTCAATCAGATAAACGTGTCAATGTGTCAACCCAGCAATGTGTTGACATTAATGACACTGAGACACCAGAAATGTACAATTAATTGGTTAATTTTTCATGAGATTAAGGGTTTAATGATCATCACTTAAACTAAATATTTTTTAGATTATGTTATTTTTTGGTTCTTTAAAGAATGGTATTTATATTTAAATGATATTTCATCGATTCATTATTCATTCTAGTAAACATTTTTACGCAATATGTTATAAAATAATTGAAAAATCAGGGAAAATGTTAGTGTTTCCGTAGAAGTGACTTTGAGTGGGTGTGCAGGATATTGTATCTCAAAAACGTTTGCACCAACCTTACAGTATTGTAATTGCATTCGCGCTAAGCGTTTTCAAACATAAACCTAACAAAACATACTTTTTTACAAACGTACTTGTTTGAAGTTGCAGAATTGAGAATACATGTTACACATGTTGTGTTATTTAAAGTTTATCTAATCGCTTCCCAGTTTGGTAAACGTTACTTTCATTTTCCAAAGCTCTTCTTGGTGAGAATTGTGGAAGTCAGGCAACTGCAAAGGAATTTAAACTTGCAAAGTTGGCAAACGCTTTAGCAATCGAGGTTGATTTGGCCTCAAGACACGTCGAAGAGATAGGCACCATTGAAAAGCTGATGCTGGCATGGAATTCAAAACGGATGATAAGATGTAAACTTAGAAAGTGCGAGCGAATTGATAAAGGCAAGCCTGTCGTTCTTTTGCAAAATCAAGGTCAACATGTCGCTAAAATGGTGTCTGAAATCTCGAACGGAAAGGTAAAATAAAGAGTCTCAATACCAGGACGACTCTTAATAAATGCACACATGTGGTTTGACGAAGTTTTGTTAAAAAACATTACTCAAACAAGAACATGAAAAAACAAAATCAACTTCACTTCATCCGATTTGAAATCATCTTTTAAGTAACTAGTTGAGTTATTGCTTTCGTATGATATGTAAAGATTTACAGATAACTCGATTGGTTTGTATGAATATACCAGATGAGATGTTAAAATAATATAGTAGCAAGGCATGCCAATCTATGTAGTGTAAAGCTATAGTGAAGTTGAGCATTAAAAATATAATTTTATTTTTCCAGACGATATTTGATCTAAGAGAATTGGATCACATGATAAAATCTTTGGAAAATCTGTCAAAATCAATGGGCGACTTGTCAGAAGCTCTGATTGACTTTATAATTGACGTCCAGGCAATTAAAGATATAACACGGAGCAAGGTACTGTTGGATTGAGAAATACCGGTTGTTACTTCCGATTTATTTAATGCATTATTACAGAGACATCAATTTTGATTACTGATAACACGGTTGTGTTTACTGCTTTGCTAGTATGTTTCACCGGATACTATGTTATTATGTTGCTTTTGTTATACTTTTTTAGGATTTAACGCAAAGAGTTGAAATGGAATTCATAAACCTTTTTGACGACGAATCCGTTACATTGGTGTATTTGGAACCAAAAGAAATTGAAGATTTGGATGAAAACTGAACCAATAGAAGCTGTTTTGATGGTTAACCATGTGCTAAGAATCTAGTGTTTTATCCATTAACTATACTCTTATTTTAACGCAGGAGCTTTATTTATAGCCTATGGTTGGCTATAAATATGAAGTTATGCATAATTACCCCTTATATGTTTAATTAAGAATGGGTTTTGTATTTCAGTAATACTGTGTACTTTATATTGTATATGTGTCATTGAACCTTTTGCTTAAATAAGTATGGTGGCTAATGATGACCTCGGTGCCAGGCATATTACTTAATTGTTTTCATGTCGTCTGTGTGTTTTGCTATTGTTCTAAATGTTCCGACATTTTTAAGGCTAGTGTTGGTCGTGATTTATGTTGTTTTCAAACCAAGGAATACTCTAAAATGAAAATGTAAGAAAAACAAGTGACTTATAGCTATAGCCTGAGCTGTGAAATGAAAACAAAATGTTCCAGTGTTACAGACCTTAACACTCAATGTATGCCATTGAGCAATATAGTATCGAAATAATGTTGGGGTTTTTAGAGTTCCGGAAAGTACAGGCAACCGAGTCAATCATTTGTTTAAGACACGTGGCGTTGATGTGTTTATTAAAATGACATTCCCTCACAGCACTGGAAACCTTAGCGGACACTATCCCCGCCCTATAATAGTAAATTGTATAAGCTACAAGGCCAGGCAACAGCTTCACATAGGAAACCGTGAACTGAAGACACGCAGTGGAGATGTTAAAATCTTCATAACGATTTTACCAACACAGTGCACAGCTGTTGTATGTAGCATGTGGACTGACCTTATGGAAAAAAAGATATGTAACTTACCGATCAGAGTAACTGAAAACGGCGAAGCGACCATGAAACAAATAGACAGTGAATCAGAACTTGACAAGTACAAAGTGCAGTAAATAGAAAAACTAAATTTCTTTCTTGATCAGTTTGCATTGAATTCGTAATTGACCTTATATTCACGTAGGTTGTGTTATTGTAATTTGTATTCATGAACTGAGCATGTGATTATGTGACTACAATTGAAAAGCCCGCTAGCTCGTGTCTCTGTTTGCTCAAGTTCATACCATTAAACTCACTTTATTTTTTGTCAACATGCGACTTGAGCAAATATTGACCGGGGTTTAAGAAATAATGGATATTTGTAAAGTTAATGAATGAAATATTTGTAAAGATTACACAAATAATGTATGATGTACATCTCAGTAAAAGTAAATCATTTACTTAGTGAAATAAATTTCTCTTACGATGATAGCATGGTGTATTTGTCTTTCTGTACTTCTATGTGCACAAAGAAGTGCGTGCACACAAACCTCACAGAGTCCTGAAACTGGCAGTCCCCAGTTACAATTACTCTCTTTATTGTCTTCTGGCTATAATCAATTACAAAATATCTTCGTCATATTGTAAACAATTAAGCTTACCTTAAATGGCAATATCACATATTAAATTGTTTTTAAACGTTTAATCTTGACTTGTAGAACCTTGTGAAACTAACATGAGTGCATTGACTGTTTCTTATAGTAACTCATTTTGTTTGTTTTAGGAACCTAATGGAATGTCTTTTGAACTACAGCTTGCACGATGTGTTTCCTGTAACATGGCTCTTTTTATAGGATTAAACATCATGTCTAGATCTATTTTTCCGTAAATGACTTCAACAATAGCGAATTAAGTATTCTGTAGTTCAGTATTTTCCATAAATTCATTGTAATTTATATTACAATTTTTATCAGATTTCACAAAAAATTTATATTTTATCAACGATTATATTAACCCCTTGAATTATCTTCACGGCCCCGTATACTGCAACAACCTATAAAATAGTGACCGTATACTGTACATTATTTCCCTTAAGCTTGGGAAATTTGGCATAATAGGCATAATCTTGTTCGTCTGCAGGACAAGCAGGTCAGGCAAACCCTTAAACCAAGCAGCACAAGCAAAATGTACAATACGATATGATCCCTCAAACTAAAATAAACTCAGATATTTGACTTAATCAAAACTGTTTATCTGTACACAAATATGTCCGTATGACACTATTGTTTCGCAATTCTGCTTTTTGTTTACAACGGTGGTGTATTATGTCTTAACAGTTTCATCACTCTTGCTGTTTCAATTTTCGAGATTCATGTGAGTAAACCCAAGGTCACAATGGGACGGCCCTAACGGGAGGTCCAAAATCACGCAACACGTCGAGCTGCGCGTTGCGAAGTCGCTATCGAACGTGAGGGCGTCTTGCAATCGCCTGAGAGGCAATATGCCGGCGATGGTTTGCCCAAAAAAAATTATTTAAATATCGCCGCGATTCTACGTTTTCATGGAGCGCTTGACAGCTCTGTGGAGACGCCGTAACAGCGCTGGTGGAACTACTAGCTACTACTAGAGAGTCTTGATCGCGCCGTTCCTTTGCCGCCAAGACGCTGTTCGAACTCTTCAGAAATAAGCTGCATAGATTGGCTTTTTTGGAGCTGGACACAAGGGCTTTTAGCCAAAGAAGTCTGTGATCATGGCAATTCAGTCTCTATGGAATCCTCGTGGCTTTGGTTGTAAAGAGCCCAGTGGTAATACATATGTTCATAGATGCCTAAGGTGTAGGATCTTGTCTTCCTTGCCTCACATTCTCATGATATTGAAGCGTCGAACGCAACTAGCAAATGCTGACATTATTATGTGTTAAATTAAATATGCATATTATTATATGCAACGTGCGAAGACGGAGATGTGTGAGTGTGCCACTGAACTTCTCACTCTGGATCAGCAGACGATTTATTTCATAAATCAATCTCTGGGTTAATGGTCGCCATCTTACGAACTACTTTCAAAAATACAACAACAACAATATAAACAGTAGAAGTCAATTTTAATTGCAAAAATTTGAAAAATTGAGTACATGTGTCACGGTTGTTGAATGGAATAGTGTTATGTTCAACTGTGTAGATCTACGAACGCATTTGAACTGGTAGTGGAATTGTTGGTGGAAATGGAATTTAGAAATATATAATAATTCATCATCGTGTAGAATTATCATCAGCATCATTTCTGTGGAACATTGCAATATTAAAAATACACGTGTTTCATAGCTATGGTGCTTTTGACATAGTTCACAAACCATCAACACTGAAATAATTCCTGCACACAGGTAAAGAAAATAATTAATTTGGGCAGAATGTTTATTTTTTACAAATTATCATTTATTTTAACAAATTTATTTTAGATAGATTGCACTGAAACTTAAATTCTAAAGCTTAGTAAGACACTAAAGCCAGTTTCCTGAGTAATACTTGTTCAGAGTATAGCAGGCTCATGCTGCCTCTGATTTTTCTGACCTCTGCCTTTAACCTGGTTCGCTTTGATTTCAGGTGTTTAGCCCCCCTATCAACAAGATTTTCTCGATCCTATCTGTGCTTATTCATTTTGTTTAAAGATTTTGAGAACCCTCAATTAGTGCCAGTGGGAATAAAACAGGGGCCTTCTAATAGCTAGATGAACACTTTCTTTGCATACTGCCAACCGCTCTTTCGAGCATTATAGGCAGTGGGACATTATCGAGTCCGTTTCCTGGGAAGAACCAGTACTAGGTGTCTATGGAGGAGTTAATGAGAAAGCACCCCGAGTAGGGTTCGAATCCATGAACTCCTGATCGCTAGGCGGACACCTCATCCACTACACCACCGTGATCTCGTACACATCCAATATGCCAGCAACACTTTATAATCAATAACAATGATAATTGATGATTCTGTTGTTTTTTTATAACTACATTTCTAATTTACCAAAACAATGTGAAACACATGTTTATGCCCCCGAAGGAGGGCATATAGTGATCGCACTGTCCGTCTGTCTGTCTGTTACACTTAGCGTTTAGGTTTCAAAAAATGCTCATAACTTCTATGTCGCTTCAGATGACATATTCATATTTGGTATGCATGTGTATATGGACAAGGCCTTTCCATACGCACACAAATGTTGACCCCTTTGACCTTGATCTTGAACTTAGGGTCCGCGTTTAGGTTTTGAAAAATGCGTTTAGGTTTCGAAAAATGCTCATAACTTCTATCAAAGCGTTTATCGCTGGCATATGTCATCCTATGGATAAAGCACTTAATTGTTTTTTTGCTACTGTCCTCTGCACAAACCATGATATATCTGCATATGCATTCAATCAAATCAGTAAAACTTACTGTCACTTAATTACAGTAACTTTATTGCATGTTAACTTTTCAACAATATATATATATATATGTTATATATAACAAATCTTGAAAAAAAAACACACATCAAACTTCACATTCTTTTAGTAAATTATAGGCTTTAATTGGTATTGTGACATTGACACCACTCATGCATGCGACTATACAATTATACAAGTTACAACTATGGGACACATTATTTATGAGAAATTCCAATACATCACCATATCATCTCAGATAAAAGGCACATAATCTAGTGCTTTTTTGCTGCCATTTTTACTATTACACATTTTTTCATTTTATGTTATTTATGTTATTGATCTTGTTTCTAAATTAACAAAGCAATCATGTTAAACTTTTGAAGAGAGATGTTGTCTGGTAAATAATGAAAATATAATCACTACAAAGTGAAAAAAATTCAGTTGAATACTGTGACCACTGAAGATTTGCCAAATAGCAATTCCGATCATGAATTAAATTAAAGGGGCCTTTTCACAGATTTTGGCATGTTTTGTAGTTTGTCATTAAATGCTTTCTATTGATAAATGTAAACATTTGCTCTAAAAAGCTCCAGTAAAAAATTAAGAATAAAATTAAAAACAAAAACAAAAACACCCTCAACAGGGCTTGAACCACTGACCCCTGGAGTTCTGGCGTAAAATGTCTCGTACTTAGACACCTCGCCCAACCTTCCGCATACAATGCACGATGTATTTTATTACTATATATAAGTAATCCTCGTAGTTTCACAAAATATAACACAAAACAGAACTCTCCAAATTATTCAATTGTTTCGCGTTGCAACGCTTTATAATTTTCAAGTTTTTAAATTGTCAAAAGCTTGTAATAGCTATATTAGAGCATGGTAAATGTTAAGTATTACTGTTTCCTCATAAATATCATAACTAAATCGAAAATTTGCGAATCTGAAACAACTGTTTTAAATTTGGTCAATGTACCAAAACGTGAAAAGTCCCCTTTAAATACAAGTAAGATGAAAGTCTGCCTATGGGATCCCAGTTAAGCCTGTTTTGTCAAATCTGCACATTTGCCCTTGGCCATGTAAAATTGGGGACTAAATACCATCAAGTCATGTAAAAAGGAGCAGGGTGTAGCACGCTGCTATTTATCTCTTGAGCTTTCACATGAATTGTACGGGTAATTTTCATACAACAAATTATATTATATAGTGTAATGATAAAGCATATGAGCACAAATTATATCTCTAACTAGTGGTGCAAAAATCATTTAAGTGTCACATTTCAAAAGAAAATTTATATAAAAAGGTATTATAAATTGTTAAAACGTTATTAAAAGATGATTTCAATTCACTAAAGCATTTAATTACATGAAAAAAGTGTATTTAATGTCCATTACATGTAACAGTATTGGCATTGTATTTATCTGCATTTAATGTGCATTTAATACACTTAAAAATGCAGACAATATACACTTCTAACAGAATTTTTTTTGTTTTTTTCTGCATTTTTCCAGCATTAATACTCTTCAAGTGTATTTTTTATCATCCAAAATACACTTTACCAAGAAAAAGGTATGTTAAAATCATTTTAAGTTTGTTTTAAGTATATTTTCAAATGCATTAAGACACTCTTTTGCAAAAAATGTCCTACAAAACCTTGGAAAAATACTGTGTATTAATAATTGAAGTTTTGTATGTGCATCAAATACAGTGTCAAATTCATACCAGTGCCTATTTAGTAGCAGTAGGCCTTATATCGTCTACTTGTGGTAGAAATAATGCATTGTGTATACTAGTAAATACAACATACATTTCTTAAAAAATATAGCTTCCCATACAGTTCAATACAATGTTCGATTAACTACACTATGCAAAGTTGGAATATGACATCAAGCTTGAAATAATATTTTCAATAATGTATAATATGCTGTTTTAATTTATAAGTGAAATAGACACTTGCATATGAAAACTGATTTTACATCAAAACTAAATTTTTAATTTGATTTTTTAAATACTCAAACAATGAAACCGTGTCCATGCTTACATGAACACAGTTTATAAATGCTGTCAGAATGATAAAATATGCAATTACTATAAATACAAATGCCAGATAAGTGCTTTTTGTACTAAAAAAATCGAATGAATATAAATATAATACATTCTTAATATGTAATTAACTGTTTTATCTGAAAAAATCACAAAATATTTATATATTTATTAAAATTCACATAAATCATATTTCAAAAACACATAGTTACCTCATATCCTTTCACACAATGAAAAAAAATTGCACAGTTTATGATTGTTATTGATTCTTCATTAATTTATACATGTATCATTTTTTAATCTTGACGCATCTTCAATTGTATTATAAACATCAAAATCTGTTATAACAATTATACTATATTAAGATTAAGGCTGAGTCAGTAAACTTATTATCCCTAATTTCTGCAGTACTTGCAGACAAACAAGGAATACTGCATGCTGTGATATTTATTTATGAAATGGGATATTAATTTGGCTTCAATGGAAACAAATCAAAGCATAAACATGTATATATACATGTATATTAGTTAAACTAAAATTTATTGACCATTGATAAAAGATATTATAATATATGTATATATATACTTGTAAACTGAAAATTAAATATGTATGTTTCTGTTACATCATTTAAGACTTTTATTTTCAGACAAAGTAGAGTGAAGATTAAAACAGTATCCAATTGTAACAGTCAATTTTGGGAAATTGAACCTTAGAATTATGTTCTGTGTTGGTCAATGCCATAATTGGCATAACATCTATATTGAACTGGAAGTTTTCTTTGTTTTAAATGATAACATTCGCTTGGTCAGCCAAAATTGTAACACTTTAGTGGTCTTTTTACACTGTAGTTTTCTCACTGACTGTGGGTTTGTTCTGAGAATGAGCCACACCAAAGTACATGTATCATTGGGTGTGTGTGTTTCAGAGTTTATTTACAGGTCCTACTGGCCTCTTCACGAGGTTACGGTAGCCCGACCTGCCCCTGTGACCTCTCAGGAGAAAAAGATTAATTTTAGAGTCAAAGTAGGTCAAATTTACCCCGGTTTCCCGGGTATTCGCCAAATACTTTAATTTTTAAAAGAGTTTGTTGCACGTTGGCCAATGAGACCTTAATGTGCTAGCTACCTAGAGGTGGTGATGAGGAGCGGATCCCGCCGAGTGTCCCGCACATTACTAATGTACAAGACACTCAACGCGATCCACAACCCAACACCACCCGGTACATAGGACCCGGAACACACACACGTATCGCTCTCACACCCCCACTCATTACGGGTGGCGCGTATGAGAGCGCCACGCCCGTGCGTTCCGGGTTCCTTGGTGGTGATGTGTATGGTTGTGTATAGTGTGTGGTATGTGATTGTTGTGCATTTGTCTGGAGCGGAAGAGGAGGTGTCTGTCAGTAATTTACGGTCGTCGGTCAGTCGTGAAGGGTTGTATATTGTTGCAGTTCCCAGATCGCAGAACCCGCCGCCCCGCACAAGCGCACCCACGCCGAGCGAGCCCGAGCCCCCCCTCGCGCCCGCATACTGCCCCGGCCCGAGCACCCAACCGCTGAAGACCCCCGAGACAAGCACCCTCATCCACCCACTTGCTGCGCGCGACAAAAGATCAGTCGAGAACCAACCATGGAGCCATCCAAAGCCCTATCCAGAGTCACCATCGTTCCTTCCCACCCGCCTGCCAAACATCCAGACCGTGTATCAAGCTGGGATGTATTAATTTTGCTGTTATGTTGTATTTGCTTTTATAATTGGATAGGTAAAGTAAATAAATGATCTAAAAACTCCGTTGATATATCATATGATTTATTTATGTTTGATGTTAATTTGTAAAACTCCTGGTATTATAGATTATGTCCTGTGCTCTAGCTTTCATTTACCCAAGTGTGGTTGTTGTGCTCTCCGCCCCATGAGAGGTGTTAGTGGGGGTTTGAGCAGGATACAGGAAACGCCCCGATTCCAGAGGCGCCCCTGGTTCTTTTAAGTGCCCGGTGTATAGCACCGATACACTGCACCCCCGTTTAACGTCCCTCGCGGAGGACATATTAGTACATAGTGTTAGTATTGGTGTTTATATACATGTGTAGTTCTGCTGTTTTGTGCCATAGCTTGCGGTGACGTGGGCTCTCTCTGTTGTTATTTGGTATGTAGTTTGGATGTTATTGCGTAGGGTAGGCTAGATTTTGAAAGATCATGTATACGATGATAGAAGAAGGGGACTATGTTTGTTTGATTGGGCCGAGATGACTAGTTCGTTGGGGGCAGACAATCTTTTTGTAAATTCTTTCTTATTGATGTGTTAAGTGTCTTGTGAGACTGTGGTGTTGTAAGGGCCAGACTAGTTTTGATAGGTCATTTATTTGATGAAAGAAGAGAGGGGCTGAGTTTGAGTAAATTTGGTATAAGGGAGAGCGCACACGTTGGTGTTTCTGGTTATACAAGCAAAGACAGCATTCCTATGTGTTTGTGTAATATGCCAGGTTTAGTATCATTGGGGAGATGAGTTGTCAATTTTATGCTTATCAGTCTTTCATAATCCAGTACACATGGAAAAGTCTCGATTTTTTATGCCCCCCTTCGAATTAAAGGGGGCATATAGTGATCGGACTGTCCGTCTGTCTGTCTGTCCGTCTTTCTGTCACACTTTGCGTTTAGGTTTCGAAACATGCTCATAACTTCTATGTCCCTTGAGATATAACCTTCATATTTGGTATGCATGTGTATATGGACAAGGCCTTTCCATACGCACACAAATTTTACCCCTGTGACCTTGACCTTGAACTTAGGGTCCGCTTTTAAGTTTCGAAATCTGCGTTTAGATTTCAAAAAATGTTATAACTTCTATGTCCCTTGAGATATAACCTTCATATTTGGTATGCATGTGTATATGGACAAGGCCTTTCCATACGCACACAATTTTTTACCCCTGTGACCTTGACCTTGAAGTTAGGGTCCACGTTTAGGTTTTGAAATCTGCGTTTAGGTTTTGAAAAATGCTCAATACTTCTATGTCCCATGAGATATAACCTTGATATTTGGTATGCATGTGTCTATGGACAAGGCCTTTCCATACGCACACAAATTTTGACCCCTGTGACCTTGACCTTGAAATTAGGGTCTGCGTTTAGGTTTCAAAATCTGCGTTTAGGTTTCGAAAAAAGCTCATAACTTCTATCAAGCGTTTATATGGGGCATAAGTCATCATATGGTGACAGCTCTTGTTACTATATACTATATATACTAACGTTAGTATATAGTATATAGTAAAAAATCGAGAATTTTCCCTGTATACCAGTATAACTGTTAAAAGTGAATGTGTAACTAATAATCACACAATATACACAATTAAAATTGTATGCATTTAGATTTATTTAGTACTGCACATAAATCATTTCCCAAAATTATGTAGCAACATTATATTATGGAATGCTGCAATACTAAAAAAATTAAAGGTCGCTGATGTGTAACGGATGTGGTGTCCACCTAATGATTTGGAGGTCACTGGTTTGATCTCCGGTGTGGGAGCATTCTTAAGAAATCTCCAAGAGACACCAAAGTACTGGTTCAAGGCCCAGGAAAGAACTCAAGAGCATTTCAAATACATGTACGTAGTTAGTACTTTAAATTTAATGGAACTAAAAATAGGTTAAAACTAAAAACTGAAACCCTTATTCATACATTTTATTTTGAATCAAGCAAATGTGGAAATTTATTAAAATAATGAGTAAAATTTAAAAATTCTAATTTAAAGTAATAATGATAATATAAGCTTTTTTTCAATTTTAAGAATAGTAAATGATGATAATGATATGATTCTAAATTACCTAAATGATAATAATAACACATGAAATGTTAATTTATGAAAAAACGTTTTAATTTATCAATTTCATGGTATTTACAACCAGATGCAGGTAATTATATCAGAAACGTGCATTAATTATATTAATGATCAACCCAGACATTTGTAGTGATTTATGGTCACTATTTTGATTAACGTTCTATACATGACCTGTCATCAAAGGTATTTTTTAGCCAGTACTACAATCGGCAATGAGAGTCTGTATTGCATACATATTCTATCGTCTCTGATCGATTCGCTTTCTCAAACTGAACATATTTAATGTTTACATAGCGTAACGTAATGCATACAGTTTCACTTTCGGTTTGGTTGGTTTTGTAAATACCGTAATTGCATCTTAAAAAATGGAAAATATGGTGATTAAATAATAATAGAAAAATAAATCATTTGGATAATAGGTCAAAATGCAACACCAATGAACGTTAATAGGGCTGTTAATATCAAAGTTTCGGTAAAAAGTTTGGCGCTAGTTCAACGCGCATCGTTTAAAGCCTCATCACAATAGACTGATAACCTTTTGGGTAGTAAAGTAGTAATACAAGGCAAGATGGCGACCGTTAGCCACGAGGCCTATCTTACGGAGGAATCCGAGATAGCCGATGTATCACGATTGTGAACTTCTCTCAAAAGTATGTTCGTTTGCACCGAAGAAGACTTTCAAACTGTATTTTCTTTTTCCTCCATCCTCTGCTTTTTATTATACATGTCACATCTTCCATTGAAATATCAACCCATTACATGTACCTTACAATTAAAACTCTTAATCGGAATTTCTCTTTTTGCCGTGTTTTAATGATTGTTTGGTATTTAAAAAACAATTGTGCTCTTCTGACAATATGCATCTGAATGTACACTGACGGAGAAAAACAATAGAAGACCTTTTCTTTCGTTATATTCCACAGCAAGTTCCATGTTCAGCTTATAAATATTATATGGAATTCTATGTTAAACAATGTGTGTTTGAAATAAATATGATTAAACTGAGTATATCGGTCTTAACTATTCAAAGGCCCTTTATTAACATTAAACCTGATATAAGTTCGTTTTATACATAATTTGTTAATATTTACGATCGTAATGATTTTCTGCTTTATACAATCATACACAATTCTCAAAATCTGAATTAAATTGTTCCCCACAAAACCTAACAATCTGTCCAGAATACATTTGTGATGTATGCCCGAGATCAGTTTAGTAAGCTATTACATCTGCCAATGTTTCGAGGTACGGCATATTACTAGGAAAAGGCAATCAGGTATATATGTTCGTTAGAAATGAATCAGATTCAACAAAACATACAATGCGATGCCATGCTGTATTACATTTTAGAAACAAAAAATAACAAAAATAGCTACAAATGCTATGAAAAATGTTACGTTCACGCGCTCGTGATGCCATTATTAATAACGTCATATAACATATACATCACTGCCATAAATGCAGAGTAAAACGGAATTATATTTAAAGTGACATTAGACGCATCTAACAGTAAGTGCTATATTTATAGGTGTCTATCGCAACCGTTGTTTATTTTTGGTGTTTAACTTCATATACACTTATATGTGTTAATGCATTATCAACAAACTAAAGCAATATGCCGGAAAATGAAAAATAATGCATTTCGATATCAACTGTCGAATTCGCCAGCATGTATATCATGCATGTACGATGTGAATCTAAATTTAGTTTAAGTGCAGATTCGTTCATACGACACAAAAGAACAATTTTGTTTTACTGATCATTTTAATTTCCTGCAACGATATCTAGTCATACGACACACGAACACTAACTCCGATCCTAATAAAAATCAGTTCCGCTCGGCTTAGAGGGGAAATTCATGTAAAATATGGAAAATAGTATATATTTTTATAAACAACTGGTAGCAAAATGAGTTGCAGATAATTGGTCAGTTAACACATTTTAACTAACTTTTTTGACCTGTTAATTCTTTTCAGCTCAATTCAACAGTGAAAAATGCCCATACTTTCACTTTAATTACATTGAAGTTCGATAAAAAGGGAGGTGGCGTTGTGGTATGATAAACAGAAAAAGGATTCTATCATAGCGTATTGTAATATATAAGGCTCGGCACAAATAAAAACAGCTCAGCTTTTATTTTAAGCCTTATCTGATATATTACAAAAGAACAAGGCTGGCAACCGTTATTCTTCATTAATGTCACTTTCCCATCGGATCTTCAATAAATAACTGTAATACCTTAAAGGGATCTTTTCACGCTTTGGTAAATTGACAAAATTGAAAAAAGTTGTTTCAGATGCGTAAGTTTTCGTTTTAGTTATGATATTTGTGAGGAAACAGTAATACTGAACATTAACCATGCTCTAATATAGCCATTATATGCATCTTTTGACGATTTTAAAACCTAAAAATTATAAAGCGTTGCAACGCGAAACGATTGAATAATTTGGAGAGTTCTGTTTTTGTCGTTAAATTTTGTGAAACTACGAAGATTGCTTATATAAGGTATAAAATACGTCACGGATGTGTACTAGGCGGAATAGCTCAGTAGGCTAAAGCGTTTTTACTTCAGGACTCTGGCAGGACTCCAGGGGTCACTGGTTCGAAACCTGCTCCGGGCAATGTTCTTTTCCTTTTTTTAATTTTTTTCTTGATTTTTTACTGGAGCTTTTACGATCCAATGTTTACATTTATCAATATAAAGCATTTAATGAATAAGTTAAAAAAAATGCCAAAATCTGTGAAAAGGCCCCTTTAAACATGCAAATACACGTACTTCAAATATCAAAATTTATTTAATTTAAAAATTGAATATGATTTGTCCTTCCTCGGCTTTGCGCGCAGTTTTTCTATACCATGTGCATACGCACACTGGTCAGATGATTTAAGACATCCGTCGGGGTGGAAGTCATGAAACCAGCATATTGTAGTCTTAAAGAACTCCTTCCTTTTCGTGTGACGACCCTTCGTATATCGACCTTCGAATGGGCCAGCAAGAGTGAAATCACGGTGACAAACATTTCCTCCTCTACCTGAAGATACATGCATGCATAAAGACCAATGCCTGTAATGAGAAATGTCGTATTACAATAAACGACAAGGGAAGCAATGATTCAATATTGTCAAAGTGAACATTTCTGAAAAAAAAAATTAACAAACAATTGTTACGTAACTGAACATGTAAATGTTTTCCAACAGTTAGGTATTCTGTGAAAAGCAACATTCATTAAAATTTAGTTGTATTGCCTTAGCCTTTATGCCATACAATTGACTGCTACATATTAATTTGCCTATTATCCATAATTGCCCTCTATTATCAAAGAAAAGGATTTAACTTAGATTGTACTGCATTTGATGACGTCGTTTTGTTTATGTTCGCATTGTTCTACAACGTTTGATAGCATGATTTCATTGACTGGAAATAATGAGCAATTATTGACCTAATACGGTTAATATGGATACCATATGACACAACTTAGCCAAGGAGAAACTAGTATTTTGAATGAGAGAAGTCACTATTATGCAAATGTATGTATTAACTGCAGACCTTCATACCTTGAAATATATGTGAATGGTTCCTCAGCAGATACTGCAGCCCTCCACACTCGTTCTTCAGTTTCTGCAGCAGCGGCCTGTCAAACAAGTCTGCAACCTTGCCCAGGGTGAAACGACCACCTATCCTGTAACCACATACAACCTTTGAATCTGTCCTCCCTTGTACACAGTTTTCATCCTTTAACAATTGTGCAGTTGTACAGATATTAACTAAATCGTCCTTAGACTGGTTAGCAACCTTTTATGTATTACTGTTTATTTTGGAAAGTTTTCTATACAACGTTCGTCTTTACAACATGTTATATCCACATCACAGGCATTGGGTGAAGTATCACACATAATACAAGCATGTTCAAATGACTGAGTGATATCACAATCGCTGTTATCACAACCAAGTATTTTATTAAACACCGTCATTACAACAAGCGTCTTGATTTCCTGACTAATGGCCACACAGTTACGTGTGGTTTCCACCTTGCTACGAGGAGTGAAGTCTGCCGTCCAGTGTGCTTTAGAATCAGCTGCAGTTTTATCTTGGCCCTGTATAATTTGCTCTTCTGGCTGTTTTGTAACTAAGGGCTGCTTGGGGGACAGGAAATCTAGCCTCTTGGCGTCCATTTGTTCCTCCTCTAAAGATGAATAGCTCCGTGACCTTCCAACAAAATATACCTGAAACGATGAACGTTTTTGTAATTCTGTTGTCATTTATTTTAATAATAAACAGGTATAATAACAATATAAGCATTATTTTAAATATTGCATATAACGATATCTCTGTGTGTAAAACAGTTCAGCTTTAAAACATATAATAAATGTTAATACAAAATTGAAGAAAAATGTTCGAAATGACTGCTGTAAATAAGAAATGTAAACAATTTTAGGACTATAACTTTGAATTCATGGCATTGTGGCAAATAGGTGGATAATTAAATAGTATTTGCTAATCCAGCATCAACCATGGTTTAAGTTTTTTCAACTTTTAAAAGTTTCACAACTGTCTGACTTCAAACTGTTAAGAAAGGTCATGTTAAAATAATATCGAGTAAATAAGGGTCACAAATCCACGAATCCTGAGATGATTTGGACGCTGTCAAAATGACAGATTTTCATTGCTAACAAACATATTTATAAAGTTTGTAAAGATCAGATAAAACTGCAAATTCTAAGGAGTTGACACGATATTGGCCACTGAACAACCAATAGATACAAGGACTGCTTTTACACACGTGACAAATTAACCAATCTTGCTCTCATCAACAGACCGTAGAGTTCTGAAGCATACACTAAAATACTTCAAAAAACAAATTCTTAAAACAATTATCAACTTGACTCAATAGTTATATACCCTTTTGGTAGATGGTATGCGCAGAATGTCATCCTCTGTTTCGAATCCACAAGTCTCCCCAATGACCCTAATGTAGTTAAGAAAATGGCGGTACTTGCCACCGTAGTCACTTCCCTTTGTTAGCTCTTATTAAAACTGAACCGCGCGTTGAAGTCCCAGAAACAACACGGAAGCACAAAGTACTTGAAGTTGTAGGACGATCTTGAAAGTATGCATAGAAATTTGTTACTTACTATATGACAATAAAGCATGGCATTATTTCAGTGTATGGCAATGCATATGTAGGCTATCTAAAACATTATTTTATGAACAGAAAACGAATCATTACAAAGGATATTAGGTTAGCTCCCAAAACCAGGAGGCTAACATATTAATAACTTAGCAAAAATCTAGACCCAAATTCACGCCACCAAGAAGCAAGGGATTTACACACAACACAAGGGTAATTTGGTAATGGGGAATAAAAATCAGACTTTAAAAACTGTATCTTAACGTCAATGTCAGATAATTCAGGCCTTATAACTCATGGCCAGTTTCTGAGACTAGCTTATATATAAAACACACATTTGTATGAATTTAACTAAGGATTGGGTGACAAAATTTAGAAAAAAAGGTTTCCAGGCCAACATATTGTCCGACCCTTATTAGTTAACCAATATTGCCATTTTCTTTGGAGGCATAAGAACAGAATAACATCCAAAACTCATACGTGGAATACTTTTTGGTTGAATATGAAAACACATTCCGTGTTTATAACAAAAATACTTATCTACAATAAATTACATTACATTGAAAATACCTCGCAGCCATGACGGGTATCCAAGGTGTAAGGTCATCACTTTGGCTACCAATCAACCAATCAGCATCTGGAAATACACACTTATTAGAGGAAGTGATGGTTGCTTCCCGTTGACAGTACAGTAGATGTTTATGGTTTTAATATCACCCATAGCCTTTATTTGTTCTATGAAATTAAATAAATTGAGAAATGGCTTGGTTGATAACTTTAAAAATAAAATCTGAAATACCCAAGCAAAAAGTGATTTATTTTCAAGTGTTTTTATTTCCAATATGATCCAGTTTTTTTTAAACACAATTTGTGTATAAGATACCAAGGAAGGCAATCTACCGAAAGGATATTTACCCATGTAATAATTTAAACAATGTCTAATTGAGTACCAGTGCCTACTTCGGGTTAATCATCTATTCGTAATGTTTGCATGAACAAAGTCAATACAACATATCACAGGCCATCAAATTAATGTATACAAATTTAAAAGGTGTATTTTCTAAAAGATCAAAAACATAAGTTAACATATGAATTTATAAAGGAACGTGTGCACACGTTTTTTTCTTTAGTTCAGAGTGCAAAAAAATCAGTCTAACTGTTTGAAAAAGCATGAGGGTGGGTAACCACACAAAACATGAGGTATTATTGAGGCTTGCCCTGAGATCAGTGTCTGACCAATACAAATCCCAGATGTTCCTTTTTCGCAAATCTATGCCATACCCACGGTGCTGAATAATAATGGAAAATAATGAAAAACAATGACGAGGAATTTCAGATACCTATTAACAGATCAATTTGCCGATTCATAGAAATGATATCAGTATCAATCCTTTCAAACTGTGGAGCACATAAGTAATAACGAATTTTGACAGTTAAACATTATCTTCACAGCCTTACAAAAACTCAAGACATTTAATCTCTGAACTGATTTGTTGCTTACATTGAATCGACACAAAATAAACCTCACGGAATGCAAAGTAACAGCCAACACAAACCTAACACCAACGATTCGGATTGTTTAAACAAGAAACCCTTTCTTTCCCTTTCAAAGTTGATAATATGTAACATCAAACAATAAACTATGTCTTACCCATTCAGAGTTGAATATATGTAAAATCAAACAAGAAACCCTGTCTTTTCCCTTTCGAGTAGAGTATATGTAACATCAAACAAGAAGCCATGTCTTTCCCCTTCAGAGTTGAGTATTTGTAACATCAAAAAATAAACGCTGACTTACCCATTCAGAGTAAAGTATACGTAACATCAAACAAGAAACTCTGTCTTACCCCTTCAGACATTGGTATATGTAACATTAAACAAAAAACCCTGTTTTACGAATCTTATCCCTTCAGAGTAAAGTATATGTTATATCAAACAAGAAACCCTGTCTAACCCGTTCAGACTTTAGTATATATAACATCAAACAAGAAACCCAGTCTTAAGAAACCCTGTCTTACCCTTCTGAGTTGAGTATCATCATCATCATTATCATCATCATCATCATCAGGTTCATCATCATCATCATCATCATCATCATCATCATCATCATCATCGGTATATTGAACATATATTCAGTTTAAAATAAGTCAAAGATCAGTGCACTTCGCATAATATGGTGATTACTTACAACCTAATGTGACGTTTCTAATGATTAATGTTTCATATTCTTGATGTATGAAATGACGTCGTCAACCGCCTAATGAACGGTGGCAATCTCATTTAAATGTGTACTTCGTTCACTAGGAATAGTGTTACACTTTTGTATACACTCTACAAACGGTCTACTCATTAAACCGTCAAAATTGTATCATAGTTTTATCAATACGTGTAATTATTTATTGTCCCACAATCCGCGTACCTCATAGTTATCATATTGATCCCGGTGGTGGAAGTAGGCATGAGATAAGAAACGATACACTCGGCGGCACACCGAGTGCAGCTTGAAAACTGTTGACTCCTTAATACCTACCTTGGGGGAATACAATACCATGGTTAAGCTGTATTACGATATAATATAGTAAACCTTAAGTGTGATAACACATTATCTTTATGAATCATAACTTTAGCATGGCATGTTCAATGCATGAAACGAAAGTCAAAAGCACAACTAACTAGTCCCTTTTGCTTTTCATATATATCATCCTTTATAAACATGAAACACAACAATAATTTTTTCACAAAAGTGAGCAAAACTCCCACACCGCTTTGTCACATGTACATGTAGAATATCACTTGGCAGCATTACTGAAAGTTACAATCGCTTCAGAAATGTATATTACTAAGTAAATGGGCTCCAAAAACTAATAGCAGTTAATATGGTAGAAGCGCACTTGCTTAAGTTCCAGGGACAATTTTTTTTAAATATATATTTATTGATCAATACACAATATAATTACATACATGGAGAAATAGCAAACAAAATACAAAGAAAGAAAAAACAATACCTCAAACATGTCTGTCGATAGTATTTCATGAGACTGTAGCAAAATAATAATTTATACAATTTGACAAATAGACCGAAGCATAAAAATGCATATTCAGACTACAAAATGTAATTAATTATGTTAAAAAACTATTCCAAATTGTTCTAAAAGTTTCTATTTGATTTTAATTGAAAGCAATTATCTCCTAAATTTTGAGCCTAATCTGAAGATATGTTTTAAAATGATAAATATTGGGTATACTGTTCTGGTACTTATTTCTAAAAATATAAAAATTTTGCCAACAGTATGATAAATTAACATTATGTGACATGTTCGAATGACCTGCTGAAACGTTACAAAAGCATATATGTTCATAGTCGAAATATGAAATAAATGGCAAATTCGCTGTTTGTACGATATACACTTGAATACCGTTCTAAAAATGTTGAATTACAGGACATTCCCAAAACATATGCTCATTCGAATCTACTGACATACTACAAAAATCACGAATATTGGATTGTGTTAAACCACATAACAATAGATAGCTATTGTTTGAAATAATTTGCATAATATATTTATAATTGAACGATCTTAGCTTGGTATCATGTGTAAGTCTAAAAGGTTGAATACACAATTTATTCGTTTCTATTTCTGTATTAAAATAGTTCCCATTTTGCAATTGCCTTAATTGGATTGATTTGCTTTGTCAGTACGAGTTTTTGGTATACTAATTTGCATATTTTAGATGACTCTTAAATTGATGAGAGTAAATATTCTTGCGATTCACTACTTATGTTTCCAGATTTCAGCTTTTCTTTCCATTCTAGTGGCACACATTTTATAAGACTAAAGTATTTCAAGAAATCTCTGGTATTTAACCCGTACACGTTTTGTAATTGCCCAAAACTATAAAATTGCCTTGTTCCATAGTCGTATATTTGTTCTACATGACTGATTCCTTTAATATGCCATTCTTTTAAGAAAAATAAACCGTGTGATTTTTTTTATAAACAAATTATTCCAAATTATTTCTTTTCCGATGTGTGTGACGTTGTTTTGTGCGTAAACCTAATTACAGAGCTTTTATATGTCCTTTAAACACACTGATCGAATGTTTAGTGTGTTTATATCGTCAGCTTTTATGCATTTTTTAAAAATGAAATAATTGCAATAATTATCGAGAAAAATACTGTATAATTTGGTTAATTTTGATTCAGATTGATGTATAAGTCGTTTAATCCAAGTAGCTTTGAGACCATCCACAAAACTCTCTATATCCATCATTTTCAAACCGCAATTTTCATATTCCTGTATAATTTGATCACGTTTTATCCTATCGGGCTTGTCATTCCATAAAATTTTTAAAATATTTGTTTTAAGGTTTTCATTTTATTTCCGTCTGGTCTTAAAAAACTGTACATGGGTATAATATTATTAGTTTTGGAAATGCAAATGTTTTGATAAAAGCGCTTTTTCCTGTCAGTGAGAGATTCCATTTTCTCCATTTATGTAAACAGTTTTCAAATTCTTGAATTTTATTGTCGCGCTTTCACAGGTCGAATCAAATTTTTAATATTGATAAAAAACTTACATTTCTGTTTATAAGTGCACCTTATTTCATAACAGAGCATTTATTATTATTTAATTTTAAACCGGATTTAGTAGAGAATTTGTCAAAGGGTAATATTTAAAATTCAAATGACCTTTGATTGCCTTCAAGAAGAAAACAAGCATCATCTGCTAATAATGTTTGTTTGAGTTCGATGTTGCCTATGTGAATTCCTTTTAAATTTGTATTATGTCTTTTATAGTTAGCTATTAATTCAATGCATATGATAGAAAGATAGGGCGAGAGGGAACAACCTTGCCGTACTCCCTTTTTGATGTCGAAGAATTCAGAAAAATACCCATTATTAATTAATACAAGATTTTGCATGACTATAAAACAGTTTCACCCACTGTATTAAAGACTGGCTAAAGCCCATGCTATCAAAACATTTGTACACAAAATTATGGTCTAAACTATCAAAAGCTTTCTGAAAATTGGAGAAAAATATCAAACCTGTTAATTAAAATCGTTCACTTTATCAATTACCTCATTCAAAATTCTTATGTTTTCTCCAAAATTATCTCCCTTTTATAAATCCTGTTTGATCTGAGTTAATAAGTGTTTGAAGATAAGATTGAATTTTGTTAGCTATAGATTTACTTGCAATTTTATAGTCAACGTTTAACAAAGAGATTGGTCGCCAATTATTGATAGATAGGATATCTTAATATTTTTTGCCAAAAGTGAAATAAGCCCTTGTGTTTGAAGTTCAGTTAAATATCCGGTTTCAAAAGAATAATTTATTTATGTCCAAAAGAGCTTATCAAATTATGTTATTAGTCCATCTGAGCCTGTGCTTTTGTTATTTTTCATATCTTTTAGTGCCTGGAAGCATTCGTTTTCGGATAAATGATCGAGGTATTGTTCTCTATCTTCGTTTGATAATTTTGTTAGATTTTGAAAGAATCAGTAACTGTTTTATTGATCAAGAGTTTCGTCTATTTTATAGAGTGAGGCGAAATATTGCTTAACGTGTTCCAAAATTGTTGAATGATCATGTTTTATTTCATCATTAATTTTAAGCTGTTTAAGTACTGTTTGACCCGATCGTTTTGATTCTAAATTAGAGAAATAATTAGTATTTTTCTCGGCTCCCTCAATCCACTCTGCTTTTGCCCTTATTAAAATGCCCTTATGTTTGTAGTAATATTACGTCATTAGGGTTATTTTTAATCGTTCTTCAATATCATGTAATTTTGCTTTTATTTCCGATTTTTTTAAGCTTAGTTTCTTTTTGTATGTTGAGTATGTTATGCTCTAATCCCTAATCCTACCCTTTATTAATTCACATAAAATATTAGGAGTTGTTTCTTTGCTAAAATCAGCTATCTCTTTTATTGAATTTTTTATTGAAGTTTTATAATCTTGATCAAAGAGTAGTGAACTATTTAGATTAAAATAACCTGGACCCAGTGTTAGGGTATTAAAGAGAATGCTGAGTGAGACAATTGAGTGATCCGATGTGAATCCAGGACTTATAGTACATTTTTTTGCATTACTAATCAGTGAAGATGCCAAAAGAACATAATCGAGCCTGCAAAATATTGGCGGGTCTGAATTCGAATGCCATGTATATGTACCTTTGTATGTGGGTTAAAATTTCTATAAATATCTACTAAACCGTGAATTTATTTTCTTTATATCATTCATTTTATCAGAACACTTTTTATTGTTATCATTTCTACTATTCAATGTGTCTTTTATAAAATGGTGCACGGCATTGAAGTCACCACCAACTATCGGCAAGAATGCATCTAGGTCAGCAATAGTATTTTCAAGTGTATTCAAAAACGTAATGTTGTCATTATTTAGTGCATACTATTAATAATTGCTATTTTGTTATTGTTGATCAACAGTTTTAACACCTGAAGTCTTCCCACTATAATTTCATTATGTTCTATAAATTGTATTTCACTTTTTCTATTAATCAAAATTCCTACTTTTAAACTATGTGTACTTTGGCCACTTAAAAACGTATCCCCTGTCCAATCTTTGCCCCAGGCCGAATTGTCGAGTTTGTAATCATAATGAATTTCTTGTAGCAGTGCTATGTCGATTGATTTTAATGTTATATAAGTTATAACTTGTTCACGTTTAATTTTAAAATTAAGACCCTTGACATTAAAGAGGCACATATTTAGACTCGTCATGTTTTCCAGTCAAATAATTGGTCTCTGTTTTCATTATACCTATCATTGTGTTTGCGATACAATATCCCAATGTTAAGTTTTACATATGCTTTTTTAAATGAAGTAAATGAATGATAAGTAGACCAGTATGCATTTTTGAAAAAATGTAAGTAATAAAATTTTGCATTATTAATGTTGTAAAACAAGGTGAAGTGTCAAGGTTATTTGAGATGTACTCACAATAGCGATTTCACGTTAACAGAAATTCATATAAGACACATTAATTACATAGGGTTTACCAAAATTGCACGTATTTACATTCGTTATAAATATAGGATGATATAACTTAATATAAAAATTGTGGAGGCTTATATACCAACTTCTCCAACAACAAAAAATCATAATTGTAAAAACAATAAATTTCAATATTTCTAAGACAGATATACCGCCAAACAACGTTGTAAAATGTGTAAATAGTGTTCTTGTATTGCAGTTTCAAAGCATTTAAAAGAAACGTCGTCTTTTACTTCAATAAAATACAATATATAAGGGAAAAAACATATAGAAGCAGTACATGTAGAAACGCATACAAATACACTTGAAAACACATGAACACATACAAACACATAAATTACCAGTAAATGGATGAAAGATACTTCGCAACAAAGTTTTGTTTTATTATTTCAAAAATAAATTGTTAATATTAAATAAGTTTCCTTTATAACTAGAGTCGTCCGTTTTACTTAAACCTCCTACTATATGTAGAAAGAATCATTTGGGTCTGTTATTTGTGCTTTTAAATTCCACATCGCAGAGTATTTTTTTACATGCGAAAACGAAATTACACCACATAATTTTGCATACACATTGTTTAACAATAATTGATTTGTACATCGATGAAATTATGGCAAATATATTAAATGTTAAAACGTGTTTGAATACAACAGTTTGTAACCATATTATTCATATTACATACTTTAACACACCGTCCAGAAGCTATGACTCACTGGGGGCTGACGAGGTATAAGCGTAGTCCGTTTCGCTACGACGTCGGGTATATGTTTTACTACTAAAACATTGATTAAATACACTACTTAATCAGGCGAGTTTCATCTTTTCTGATATTTATGGATTAGAGAACAGAACATCCAGTAATGGTAGGTACTTGTTTTCAATAAAAAACTAATAACAAATGTGCGTAGTTGCAACCTTTACATTTATTTTGAGCTAAAATTGAAATATTTCGATTTGAAGCAATGCATAAGGTGGTTATTCTGTTAAAATAGCCAATTACGGTAACTTAAATTTAATCAAACTACATGTTACTTTGATTCAGAGTAAATTACACATTTTAAAGTACAAAACAGGTTACGAACATGTATTTTAATTATTCAAATGGTTTGTTTCGAAGGAAATTACAAGTCGCTTTATGTATAGGTTTCGCGTAGAGTATATATTGGTTGTGCTACGAAGTACAAATATAATGTATAGGTTACTCAACGAAGTATCTGTATCATTTTCAGGACATATCACATGCAGTTTGCAGTTCCTGCAGACTGCCATTTCTCAGTGCAAAAGATGCTGTGCTTCATTTTGAGCATGAACATCCAAACGAAACTGTTTCCTTTATGTGGGAGATGCCTTGTGACACTGCACCAGGTGTACAATACAGAAATCGCACGTTCAATATTATGGGTTGCGACATAAAAGTATGCTGAAAATATTACATTCAATCCGGTTTCTGGAAAATTGATAATTCCGACAAAATGTACAGTGACAGAAAGTCCTGTGCGAAAGATATCACGAATAAACACACCAACAGAATATGTCCATTGTCAGATTATTTATTATTATTTATAGATGATTCTCATATCTCGAAGTTGTAAGGACATAAAAAAATAGTTGGAGATATCTGGAGTTGGAGATAAACATTCGACGAAACCCGCAGACGAAAACAACAAAAGGAAAACCGAAAGTAAAGCCCAAGTCTTACTATTGCTGGTAGAGCCCCGGTCCATACCGGTTTGCTAACGCAGGTCGACAGGCGAGAATGGGATGATTCTTGGAATTTTTTTAACGCGGTCACACTTTTTCCCGGTGCCGCCCCGGTTGAAGCCGGTCAACAGCCCGGCAGAGTCCCGGTCAACCCCGGGCTGGTTTATCCCGGTGAAGCCCCGGCAGAGCCCCGGTTGTCGCCGGTAATGCCCCGGTTGATCCCCGGTGAAAGCCAATAGCGTTCCGGCAGAGCCCCGGTATACCGTCACTACGGCACTCAACGGGGCTATACCGGCATCAGACCCCGGCAGAGCTCCGGCAACGCCCCGGTTTAACCGGGTACAACCGGGGCTCCACCGGGAAAGTATTAAAATGTTTAATACCTCTGGTATGAACCTGGAGTCACCGGTAAGGACCGGCAACGATTTGCTTGGCACGGAAACAACCGGACTGCACCGGGAACAACCGAGACGGCACCGTCAGAGCGCCGGTTTACTTATGTACCATAGCTATACCGGGACTCTGTCGGCATTCACCAGGCTCGCCGTAGCTCTGTCGGGGTCTGTTTGGGCCCCGGTGGAGCTACGGTGCCGTCCCGGTTGTTCCCGGTGCAGTCCCGGTTGTTCCCAGTGCCATGCCGGTCGTTCCCGGTGACTCCCGGTTCATCTCGGAGGTATTAAACATTTTAATACTTTCCCTGTGGAGCCCCGGTTGTCCCCGGTCGTGCACAGTTCATCCCGATGGAGTACCGATTCATCCCGGTAGGGCCCCGGTTCATCTCGGTAGATGCCTGATCACGCACCGGGGCTCCGCCGGCATCATAGTGAGGCTGGGTCTTAACCGCATTGTAACACGAGGTAAATTTACCGGCCGTCATGTACGCAGTAAACAATAACCTGTGACAGAAACCCACTACCACACATTTACAACAATACATTGATTAAGCAATTGCGGATTTGTGCCATTGGGGTCCTACTTTCCACACCTTACAGCTGTTACAGGTGTTGATTTTACAGGTAAAATCATGTACACTAACATGAAATTCATCTCAAAATTAGTTGGCGATAACAGATTTTCAAGAAAATCGCTTTGATATATACAATTTAAAAATCAAAATCCGTATGAGATAAAGAAGGATCGAAGTTGGGACATGGGATTTACTTTGACATAAGCAGTGTTTCGAGATAAGCGAGTCGGACATAAAGAGGATCGAATGTTATTTGATAAAAAAATACTGTATGCTTAAAACCTACCGTCGGTCTCTAACCAAAAGAACGTATAAGGCATTGTCACAAGGTGAAGATGCGTAATTTTTATTGAGACCGACGACATTAGGTTCTCGACTCTCATCTGTCGTCTTATATATGAATTTTCGATTTTGATCGTTTCCTTTGGCCTAGTCGTGAATTTTATTGTATGATAATAATGTGCATTACCATGTCGACTGTGCGCTTCGGATCATCTTTTGTCGTTGTTACTATCTCTTCCTCAAAGGAAACATCCAGCCACTCCATGACTCTGTATTTACAAAAACGTTTCTTTTTTTTTGCCTTTGAGAGATAACCAATACGTCTTCTGAGAGAAACGCATACACGTTAAAGCGTTGTCGTAGCGAGGCATATACGTATACTGTCAGAGACATGATCATGCATAATAATACTATTTAGCCTTTATTTCTGATAACTGGGTCACCCTACACATTCATTAACACACCAGTGGCTTAACGATACATACATCAATATGGAAATTGTAGAATTATGTAAATTAAACACAGTTGTAGACCTTAATTGCATTTTTTAAAGTTACACTTGACTTCGGTTTGATAAATCAGCGGTATATTTAATGTTTAGCCACATAAACCAGACACATGTTGAATCATAATTTGATGTAACAGATCTATGAAATGTCATTGTGCTTAAATTCAGAGTTTTGTTATAACAAAAGCATAATCTTACCTGTTTTAAACACAAATTTCCACTAATCCGTTCTTCGATGTCATGTGTATTTGAACAATGTTTTCGTTGTAAAACACCCGACGTTGTAGCGAAACGGACTACGCTTATACCTCGTCAGCCACCAGTGTGACCACACTTTAAGTACGTAATGTGGTTATATCGCAAAAAATTCTAAACTTTATTTTGTATCTATATTGCATGAAACACTTGAGTGTTGATCTCACCTAACCCCATACTATAATATTAAAAGGATGTAAGAAAACGATGGGGTCGGCGACTTTTAGCTGTCAATTTCAATAATGCTAAGTAATCTTAAATTTGCGATAGCGAAATCATCTAAGATTATTTAGGCATTAATTCATCGTTCCTTTTTGATCTAATGTTACCATAAAATATGCTTTCATAGCAATAGTTTTCATATGTGAATGTGTATTGCTGAATGTATTTATCTAAGTTAATCTTTGTACTCCTGTGCTCACATAACATATCGCGTTATATTTTGGTTTTCAGAAACAAACACGTATAACCATCATATTGCAAAAACTAATAGACTAGAACTGTATTGTAAAGAACATAATGTGTACACAATTTGTCCTACTGTTTTTCATACAAGACAGAAACATCTTTCTTACATGGTTTAACAAATTATTGACATAATTTCAATTAAAAAAGGTGCACATATATCAATGCTTAAAAACACACTCATATGCACATACTTATATATATTATTTACAATAAAAGCAACTGTGATGCTCTGCTAATAAGCCAAAAAATAGACAAGTGTCCTATGCATGAATTATATTGATCGGAGTACATATTAAGTGATTTAATAACACAGGTAATCTCATCAATGTTTTAAAAGCATAACAATATAACCTCGCATCGACCTCGGGAGCATGTCATGCATCATTAATTTTATTCAAAAGATTGTCTGATTTACAAAATAAAGTGGTATACAAATAACCGTTAGATAATTGTTGCATTACAAAATTCAATGACTTATTATCATTGCGGACTTTACAGTGTTTAACAAGAGATGCGTTTGTCAGAAACACAATGCCCCCTATTGCACCGCTCTGTAGCCATATATTTGACCTTCGACCTTCAATGATGACCTTGTCCTTTCACCACTCAAAATGTGCAGCTCCATGAGAAGTAAGTAAGAGATTGAATAGAGAAATAATAATTATTTATGTTTTTATTTTTTGACCTTTGACCTTAAAAGATGACATTGACCTTTCACCACTCAAAATGTTCAGCTCTAGGAGATACACATACATGCCAAATATCAAGTTGCTATCTTCAATATTTAAAAAGCTATGGCCAATGTTAAAGTTTTTTGGACGGACGGAATATTTGTCATTTGACCTTGAAGGATGACCTTGACCTTCACCTTTCACCACTTCAAATGTTCAGCTCCAAGAGATACATATGCATGCCAAATATCAAGTTGCTATCTTCAATTGTGAAAAGGTTATGGCCAATGTTAAAGTTTTCGGACGGACGGACAGACGCCATATATTAGATATTTGACCTTGACGATGACCTTGACCTTGACCTTTCACCACTCAAAATGTGCAGCTTCATGATATGCATATGCATGCAAAATATCAAGTTGCTATGTTAAATATTGAACAAGTTATGACCATTAAAGTTTTCGGACGGACGGTCGGACGGACTGACAGACTGACTGACTGACGGACAGTTCAACTGCTATATGCCACCCTACCGGGGGCATAAACAAGAAAAGCGGTCTGTTTAATGAAATACCATTTAAATGTGTACGACATATAAAATAGTATAACAGTAATTATTGTAGTATATGTAAATAATTCTGTATTTATTACAACAGTTTTATTTATTTACCTGGACATTAATATTTTTATTTATGTATGTATTTATTTATGTATTTATTTATTTATTTATTCCCTTATTTATTATTTACACGTGTGAATTTGTATGACTATTCCCAATGTGTAGGGTATTTTATGGCCATGGTAGATCAATCCATTCTTGGTAGTCTTCATACCGAACCACTATGATCTTTCCGGTCTTGTCTTTATAACGAATGGAGCCGTTGACTGTCCAGGCATCTTGAACCTCGTCGTTCATTTTTTGTCCTTATACACATCAAGACGTGGAGATTGATGCGCGTTTAGTCTTCATTTATAAAAACACCAGTATTTTTAAGTTTCCGTCTCTGGCTCATAACTTCGTCTCTCACCAACCGAGATACGAAACGCACTTAAATGCCTCTGTTCTTGTTATAGGTATTGGGGAGACGATGAGCTATATCGATATCTGAAAGATTCAGACTCGCTATATCTTTTTCTTTCAAGAACTGTACAATCTTGTTTGCTGAATCAAGGGCCGTTTCTCTAGGGTCTGTATTAGGAAGCCCATGGATTTTTATATTGTTCTTCCTGCTGTCTATCTTCATTTCCCGCCCCTTGGAAGCCATTTGTTTCAAGCAACCAAAGCCATTTTCAAACTCATCCAATATATCATTAGGACAAATCTTATGACCAAGTTTTATTATGATCGGAAAATAAATGTGACCTCTAGAGTGTTTACAAGGTTTTACTAAAGCAATAACAGGAAAATAGCCCCGCCCCCGTGGTGGCCATGTTTTTCAACCAACCGGCATCATTTTTGTACTCGTCCAAGATAGTATTGGGATGAATCTTCTGAACGAGTTTCATGAAGATCGGATTATAAATGTGGCATCTAGAGTGTTAACAAGATTTTACTATAGCCTTACATAGCCATATAAGGAATAATACCCCCTCTCTTGGCGGCCATGTTTTTCAAGGAAACGTAACCATTTTCGAACTCATCCAAGATATCATTAAGGCAAATCGTCTGACTATATTTCATCAAGATTGGACAATACATGTGGCCTCTTAAGTGTTAACAAGGTTATTCTATAGCCATATAAGGAAAAATGCCCCGCCCCCTGGCGGCCATGTTTTTCAACCAACCGGCATCATTTTCGAACTCGTCCAAGATATTATAAGGATAAATTTTCTGACCAAGTTTCATGAAGATTGGACAATAAATGTGGCGTCTAGAGTGTTAATAAGATTGTACTATAGCCATATATAGCTATATAAGGGAAAATGGCCCGTCCCTTGGCAGCCATGTTTTTCAAGCAAAGGTAACCATTTTTAAACTCATCCAAGATATTAGTGGGACAAATCTTCTGGACAAGTTTCATGAAGATGTGGCCTTTAGAGTGTTAACAAGGTTTCACTATAGTCATTTAAAGGAAAAATGCCCCGCACCCGGTGGCCATGTTTTTCAACCAACCGGAATCATTTTCCAACTCGGCCAAGATATTATTGGGATGAATCTTCTGACAAAGTTTTATAAAAATCAGACAATAAATGTGGCCTCTAGAGTGTTAACAAGATTTTACTATAGCCATTTATAGCCATATAAGGTAAAATGCCCCGCCCCTTGGCAGCCATGTTTTTCAAGCAAACGTAACCATTTTCGAACTCATCCAAGATATTATTGAAACCAATCTTTTGACCAAATTCCATGAAGATTGGACAATTAATGTTGCCTCTAGAGAGTTAACAAAGCAAATGTTGACGCCGCACAACGGACAACGGACGACGGACAAAATCGTTCAGAAAAGCTCATCATGAGCACGTTGTGCTCAGGTGAGCTAAAAACGTACAATGAACAGATCGTATCCCTGCGCATCATTTTGGAACAGCCCAAGAGTGAAATTCATCAACTTCATCGACTATGAGGAGGCAATCGACAACGTTGACCGGCAGTTCATCTTGAGACAACCGAGACACTACGGAAAGCCAGAAAATGTAATCAATATCATCAGGAAGTCTCATGTAGAGATGCCCCTCAAAAGTATTCATGTCAGACAGCTCACCGACGGCTTTGAAGTAAGGAGCCCGGAGAGACAAAGCTGCATGCTCTCACATTTCCTGCTGGTAATAGAAAGCGGCATGACGACCGCAAAGGATCACAAGCAAATCGGAATTGTGTGCACACTTTGGAAGCTGTTGGAGGACCTTGACTTTGCCGAAGATCTGGCTCTTCTCTCCAACTCATTACAACAGATGCAGAAAATGGCCTAAATCGCTGCGGACAGTTTAGCTAGACTGGGCCTCACTATGAACAGAATGAAAAGAAAGAGCATCTAATGACAATCATAGCTGAAGGTAATTAAGTAGCTGTAAGGCTTCAACTATCTCTGAACCATCCTGGACAAACGTGAAGGAGTGAATGCAGACGTCGGAACCCATATCTGTAAAGCTCTTCAATACCATTGTAAAGCCAGTACCGCTTTAGGAAGCAGATACTTTAGGTCAATCCAGGCCTATATCAACTTCTGCCTCAGAAAGATCCTGAAGATACCCTGGATAAAACAGATACAAACGAAGTTTTATGGGAAATAACAAAGCAGGAGCCCATTGAATAAGAGGTCCTTCTGAGACGGTAAAGATTGATATGCCACGTTGTTAAGAAGCCTGTATACAATACAATAAGATTATACAATAAGTTACTATCTAGCAAAGAGCCTCTAAAGAGAAGAGAAAGAGAGGGTGGCCAAGAAACATGAATGCATATGCCGAGCAGATGGACACAATTTGCGCACAGCTGGAGACACACCTAGAACCTTGAAGAAGCTCGACAGCGGCCTGTTTCAGACAGGACCACTTGCAAAGATGAAAGGTTAATTAGCGTGTTGAGGTTTTTCAACAGTAATTTAGTATAATCAACTTATACGTTCTTGGCATAGCTCTGTTATTTGTACTAATGACACATAAATAGCTGCTTGTTTACTTGTAATAAGTGCCAGTGACTAACAACTGCCCTACTTGAGTTAGCGGTAGGGGCGGATGTTTTTTTGGTTTTCAGTATTATATTCTCGTAAAGCATCAAGTTTTACACATGTACCGAAATACAGAGATCATATATATTTTGAGATAATATGTAGCTTATAACGTAAGGAGCAAAACAAGGGGATGAAAGAAGAGCTTAAAAAATATATTTGAAAAAAAAGAGAAAAACAACATAGAAAGTGCGCACAAAAAATCTTTGCCCAAAAATGTATTTTTTATGGTATATTTGTTAAAAGGATTTGAAATTATTCTCTGAATATGTTCAATTTATTTTTGGTTATAGCAATCATTTCTTCAATTCAAAGTCTCTGCTGGAGGTAATCTTTAAAGTTATGGATTGTGGGTATCGTTACTTGATTCTTGTTCTTAAAAATGAAAAATTTCGCTAATAATGTAATAAAATTAACAGCTACTGATGTTGGTAAATTACCATCTAAAACATTACAAAAACAAACTTTTTCGTATGTGTAGTCAATTCCACTACTTGTATTAATTGCTGTTTCAATATCAATTTTAAGATCATGCCAGAATGTTTGTATTGTTGTGCAGTCCCAAAACATATGAATATTTGAGTCAATCGTCATGCAACAAAAATCACATAAATTGGAGGGTTTAAGCCCGCATTTCAGTAAAAAGCTTTTGTTAGGAATAAATCTCATTATATATTTATATTGGAATTCTCTCAATTTAGTATCGTTTTTAAGCAATAGAGGTCTAACAAAGATACTCTTAAAATCAAGTCCTCTTTCGAAATGTGTTTCCCATTTGATAATGGATTTAACAGTATCTGGACTTTTTAATAGGACTCACTTTGAGTAAATAAGTTTGCATAGTTTTGTTTTTGTTGATCAGGGAAATAAGGCGTTCGGGTTGTTGATAGCTGGTAGCTTCTGTTTTCAGCTCCTCTTTCCAATACAGTGGGATACTTTGAATGAATGTATAACATTTCAGAAATTCGGTATTTTTTAGAGCATATAGTTGTTTAATTTAATCGAAAGTGTAAAAATCTCGAACTCTCTAGTCATACAAATGCTCCACAAGATCGTTACCTCTATCATGCCATTTTTTTGTAAAACAGAAGACCAGTGTGTTTGTTTTTGATAAGTGAATTATTCCAAATTATTTCTTTTCCTATATTATCTATATTTCTTTGGATATTAAGTTTAGCCCAATTAATTAAAATTTCTTTTAGAAAGAGGATTATATGTTTCATGTTTTATTATCATTTGACTTTATACTATTTCTCAAAATGAAAACGTTGCAATAGTTTTCTAAAAAAATAACTTTACAGGGCCGTCAGTTTTGATTCCGGCTGATATATTAAACGTTTGATCCAGCTTGCCTATAACCCAGCTATAAAACTTTCGATGTCAATCATTTTAAGCCCACCTTTTTTTAGTCTTGTATTATTTGTGTTTGCTTTATTTTGTCAGTTTTCTCGTTCCAAAAAAATTTGAACATTTTTGTTTTAAGTTCGTTGACTATTCTTTCATTTGGGCCTTCAAGGACTGTAAGTGGATATATTATTTTTGGTAAACCAAACATTTTAAGAACAGTATTTTCTCCGATTAAGGAAAGTTTCCATTTCTTCCATTTTTGTAAACAGTTGTTAAATTCCTGTAATTTATTTAAAATATTGTATTCCGTAGTTGCATTTGTAGTATTATATTGTTTTATCCCCAGCGCTGTTGTATGACCAATACCCACACAAGTTTATGAAGCTAGACTTTGATATCGAAGCCAGGATCCTTCTTTTGAAGTCAGGCGCATTATCAACTGAGCAAGCTACTCCGTTTGTCCCATTTAAAAACATATTTTAGCTCTGTTGAGATTCATATGCAGTCAACAGGAAATATTGGTTCACGTTTAAAAGGTTTATCCAACCTGCACTTTAATTTTAATTAACATTTTAATAACATAAAAACAGCTGCAATTTTCGTTTAATTAAATTTTCGACAACATATTAACAGCAACAACTAACAAACAGAAACCGATGTAACAGGTTTCCTAATAAAGCATCCGTTTATTCTTCGATGCAACAGTGTTTGACATTTTGAGACCTAAATAGGTCTTACAAAAAAGTATGCTCATTTATATAATTATAAACTGCCCATAATGTCATTTCTTTAAACTACCCGGTAATGAAATACGCAACAATGAAGCAGAAGTCAGTTCTTTTAGATAGTGAAATATCCACTGCTAAGACATAAACCATTTGCTTCGATATTACAACTGTCATAGCTTAAGAACAAAACAGTTTCCTCAGCAATATATATATAGTAATAACTAAAACATACAATAGTTTGAAGGTAGTAGACTCCTATGGTGTTTTCAAAGGAAATCCTTTCTTCTATTCCAGATATATTCACATCACAGTTGAAGCATGAGTCAACTCATTTCGATTCTACTGTAGATACTTTCTCAAATACGAAGCAGTGTCTGCATATAAAACTGAAATATTCACAGCCACAGCATAATAAGTCACTCCCTTATATAGCAACTTATACTTTCGCAGCCTATGAATCACCTTCTTTATTCAGAGTTGCACTTGTACGCGCGAATAATATCCTTGATAGGTGCCCGGCATACGGCATGAAAGGCCCCAAAGTCGCTCACCTGAGATAACAAGATATTATTGGGACAAATTTTCTGACCAAGTTTCATGAAGATTGGAAAATAAATGTGGCATCAAGAGTGTTAACAAGGTTTTACCATAGCCATATAAGGAAAAATGCCCCAGCCATGTTGTTCAACCAACCGGCATCATTTTTGAACTCGTCCAAGATATCATTGATATGGATCTTCTGACCACGTTTCATGAAGATCGGACGGTAAATGTGGCCTCTAGAGTGTTAACAAGATGTTACTAAAGCCACATAAGGAAAAATGCCCCGCCCCTTGGCAGTGATGATTTTTAAGCAAACATAACCATTTTCGAACTTATCCAAGATATCATTGATACCAATCTTCTGACCAAATTTCATGAAGATTGGACAATAAATGTGGCCTCTAGGTTGTTAACAAGATTTTACTAAATCCATATATAGCCTTATAAGGAAAAATGCCCCGCCCCTGGTAACCAAGTTTTTTTATGCAACCAAAACCATTTTCGAACTCATCCAAGATATCATTGGGACAAATCTTCTGACCAAGTTTCATGAAGATCCGAAAATAAATGTGACCACCAGAGTGTTAACAAGGTTTAATATAGCCATATACGGAAAAATACCCCGCCCCCGTGGCGGCCATGTTTTTCAACCAACCGGCATAATTTCTAAACTTGTCCAAGATATTATTGAGATGAATCTTCTGACCAAGTTTCATGAAGATCGGACTATATATGTGGCCTCTATAGTGTTTTACTAGAATCATATATAGCCATATAAGGAAAAATTCCCCGCCCCTTGGCAGCCATGTTTTTCAAGCAAAACGTAACCATTTTCAAACTTATCCAAGATATAAATAAGACCAATCTTCTGACCAAATTTCATGAAGATTGGACAATAATTTGACCTCTAGAGAGTTGACAAGGTTTTACTAAAGCCATATATAGCCTGGTAAGTAAAATTGCCCCGCCCCCTGGTGGCCATGGTTTTAAAGAATCCAAAACCATTTTCGAACTCGTCCAAGAAGATATCATACAGACAAATCTTCCGACCATGTTTAATGAAGATCCGAAAATAAATGTGGTCTCTAGAGTGTTAACAAGGTTTTACTTTAGCCATATGTTTTTTAACCAACGGGCATCATTTTTGTACTCGTCCACGATATTATTGGGATGAATATTCTGACCAAGTTTCGTGAAGATTGGAAATAAATGTGGCCCCTAGAGTGTTAACAAGATTTTACTATACATGTACATGTAGCCATATAAGGAAAAATGCCCCGCACCTTGGCAGCCATGTTTTTCAAGCAAATATTACCATTTTCGAACTCATCCAAGATATCATTGGGACAAATTTACTAACCATGTTCAATGAAGATCGGAAAATAAATGTGCCCTCTTGAGTGTTAACAAGGTTTTACATATTAGGAAAAATGCCCTGCCCCCTGGCGGTTAGTTTTTATACCAACCGGCATCATTTTTCAACTCATCCAAAATATTAGAATTAATCTTCTGACCAAGTTTCATGAAGATCGAACAATAAATGTGACCTCTAGAGTGTTAACAAAATTTTACTATAGCCATATAAAGCCATATAAGGAAAAAAGCCCCGCCCCTTGACATCCATGTTTTTCAAGGAAACTTAACCATTTTCAAACCCATCCAAGATATTATCAAGACCAATCTTTAGACTAGATTTCATGAAGATTGGACAATAAATTTGGCCTCTTGAGTGTTAACAAGACTATTGCCAAGCAATAAAAGTCCCCTACCGGCTCCACCATTGTCAGAAATTTCACCATTTTCAGAATATTTTTTTTCCATACCAACCACAATTTTTGACGTAGGAACAAAATGAAATGACGTGCATAATGTCCATATTGCCATCTATCCATGTTCAAAATTTCATGAAAATATATTAGGAACTTTTAAAGTTATCGCAGGATCCAGAAAAAAACTCCATTTTCAGCACTATTTCTAGTCTATTTGTTGCCATAGCAACCACAATTTTTGACGTAGGAACAAAATGAAATGACGTGCATAATGTCCATATTGCCATCTATCCATGTTCCAAGTTTCATGAAGAAATATTAAGAACTTTTAAAGTTATTGCAGGATCCAGAAAAAAACATAATTTTCAGCACTATTTCTAGTCTATTTGTTGCCAAAGCAACCACAATTTTTGACGTAGGAACAAAATGAAATGACGTACATTTAACAAGACTATTGCCAAGCAATAAAAGTCCCCTAGCGGCTCCACCATTGTCAGAAATTTCACCATTTTCAGAATATTTTTTTCCATACCAACCACAATTTTTGACGTAGGAACAAAATGAAATGACGTGCATAATGTCCATATTGCCGTCTATCCATGTTGCTCGTTTCATGAAAAAATATTAAGAACTTTTAAAGTTATCGCAGATTCTAAAAAACACCATTATCAGCACTATTTCTAGTCTATTTGTTGCCATAGCAACCACAATTTTTGACCTAGGAACAAAATGAAATGGCTTGCATAAAGTCCACATTGCCATCTATCCATGTTCCAAGTTTCATGAAAAAATATTAAGAACTTAAAAAGTTATCGCAGGATCCAGAAAAGTGTGACGGACGGACGGACGGAGACAAATCCATAAGTCCCCTCCGGTGAAACCGGTAGGGGACTAACAAGTCAAATATTGACGCGGCAAGGCAGACGCCAGAAGCCGGACAAAAGGCAATCACAAAAGCTCACCATGAGCATGTTGTTCTCAGGTGAGCTCATAAAAAATAATAGGGAAAATTTTCATGCAATATTACTAATTGGGGTATTTGATTTCCACGTGAAAGTTTTGTTTTAGGGTAAAATTGCATGAATTTCAACCTTTTTTCTGAGAAGATGTAGCCTTTATTCAGCTACTTTTTACAAATCTGCAACCTTGATACACAATATGATTGAAATATTGGACAGGAGTAAATAAGCCATAAATAAACAGCAATCGTCTTGTTTGTTTAGCAGTTTACATTTCCTGAACAATAACCTGTGTGTAAGGCACAGTCTATGCAGCTAACAGTTACTTGTGTGTACAGCACAGTCTATGCAGCTAACAGTTACCCGTGTGTAAGGCGCAGTCTATGCAGCTAAGTAGCTAACCGTGTGTAAGGAGCAGTCTATCATAACTATGCAGCTAACAGTTACCAGTGAGTAGGGCACAGCCCATCCTAAATATGCAGCTAACAGTAACCTGTATGTAAGGCACAGTATATCAATAATATGCACATATGTGCTACTTGTGTGTAAGACATAGCCATTCATTAATATGCAGCTAGCAGTTACCTGTATGTAAGGCACATTATATCATTAATATGAACCTAACTAGAAGTAGTATTATTTGTGTGTATGACAGTCATTCCTCAATATGCAGCCAACAGTTACCTGTGTGTAGGGCACAGCGCTGGCACTGATACTGGTGACAGAAATGTTGTCCCAGTTGTTTTCTCCCTGGACGGGGATTCCAAGGTTGGAAAAGTCGTTGTGTTGATGTGGCTGAGTCTGTGGAATGGATCTGATGAACTGTTCCACCCTCTGTCCATCTGTCCCAGTGGCGGCAAGTTGTTGCTACAAAAATACATTCCCAATTTGTTTGTTTGTAATGCGCACACATGGCATTTTTTACCTCTTTAGCAAGGGTCATACATAAGTCAATGTTTTGTGTCTTACTTTAAATAGAATTGGAATTTTAACAATCTGAATATACTTGTTTCTAAATAAACCAGGTAAGTTTGCTTAGCGAGACTAAGAAAACCGTCACCATGTCATTGCCAAGTGGTTAAGCTTTCTGTGCCAAGCAAATAACTGCATCTGTCTTCAACATCGCTGTCAAAAGTGTTTGCTCTGTACACCAAAGTTTATACCACCCGGTGTTATTTCATAAATCCTGGCATCAAGATAAAATACTTTTATTACTCGCTCAGTCATCCCTATCTTAAGTGCTTTTACTTTCTTTGAAAACTGACAGTTTGATCTTCCAGGCCTCTGATGTCAGATGTCTTTCTCAGAGTTCTTGGAGATATTGACAATACAACATGACGTAAACTTGTACATTTGACTCTTCAAACAGTGTATGAATACTAATACCATTTGTATACGTGAAAAGTCTTGCTTTCGCTCCATAAAATGTTTTTTCAGACATCCTGTAAACTTTGAAGTCTTACGCATTTTCGGATGCTTCAATGACTGCAATTTTCGAGACACGTGTACTGAGGTAAATATTGGGCGTAAATAACTCACACAAACAGGAACTGAGGCAAACATTAGAAGTAAATTACTCAGATACTCAGTATAAAGGCAACAAAATGGAGTAAATTACTCACAAACACAGGTGCTCGGTATTAAGGCAAACATATGGAGTAAAATACTCCCAAACACAGATACCCGGTATAAAGGCAAACATATGGGTGTAAAATACTCCCAAACACAGGTACCCGGTATAAAGGCAAACATATGGAGTAAAATACTCCCAAACACTGCTACCCGGTATAAAGGCAAACATATGGAGTAAAATACTCGCAAACACAGTACCCGGTATAAAGGCAAACATATGGAGTAAAATACTCCCAAACACAGCTACCCGGTATAAGGCAAACATATGGAGTAAAATACTCCAAAACTTATGTTAATCCTAGAGAACACTCTTTCAGCCGCAATGTTCTTATAGTAATATCCTATTAACTGTGACAAATAATTCCTCACTTCTTAGTAAAAAATTATTCATTTAGAACAATTAATGTATCTAATAAACAGCATATTCATATTCAGACTCTTGAGTATTTACCTTGGGTAACAGTCCTGCGATTCTATATATTGTTTCCCACTAAGCCCTTTCTGTTTAGAACAATGGTTTATTCTACCAAAACTACTTACTCTTACATCCTGTTTCCCAAAGGCATAAAGTTACCTTTTCCCAAAACATCGGACCGAAATTTCCTCATCAAAAAGCCAAATGTTTCCACTTAACACAATAATTGATTATACAGAGATTCTATTGCGATTCACTCTATAATATATATATCTAAAGATGCAGTTAAACAAGCACTTATAAACAATTGGAATACTTTTATTTATAATCATATTGATAATGTTTCATTATTTCAAATTTCATCGTTTATTCTGATATTTTTCCCAATCCAAAAGACACAAGCTGTAAAATATAAAGCAAAAGCAATCCCTGTCTAGGAACGCCGTACCTGCACGTGAAGCTCGAGGATATTACGGAACTCGCCCTGCAGCGTGGAGGTGACCAGTCTGCGATGTAGGAGTTCGCTCACTTCCTGTATGAGCTCCTCATGTTGTTGCTCTTCAATTGTGTGCCAGTTCACTTCATGTACACTAAAACAATTATTTAGATTTGCGATTTTTTCTTATAACACAAAGTAAAAGTTTCAAATCAACAAACAAAAACACAAATGAGCCTAAAATGTTTGATGATGATTTTCATCTGTGTCATAGAAAATTATCATGTGTTGTTTTGAGATCCACTTCCTGTACACTGAAAACCATTGACCATTTTTCTTTTATTTTGTACACAAGGCAAAGTTGAAAATCAGAAAAAAAACTACTCAAATTAGCCTAAACTGCTATGATTTTCACCCGTGCCATATATAACATTAAATTATCTTGTGTTTTTAATTTGGAATATCTAGTCAATGGCAATGGCATGTATTTCTTAAATTCTCACAGCTAACCTGGAGTGACTTTATTGTGGACAGCTTAGGTCCTGACTGGACTGTGCGATCGCGCAGGCTAGTCTTGAGTTATGTTGGTCGCATATGACATAATGAGGGCGGGGTTAACTATCGACCATTATTCTTGATTGACGTCGGGCATGAAGTAAGAGTTTATCGCAGCTTGATTAGAAAGAGGTTGTACCATTTGAGTAATATAAAATTGGTAATTAGTACAGTACAGAACATTAAAGACGGTTTCGGGCATCATCATCACACCTTTTTGCTGTAAACAAGTAAAAAAAAAAATCAACGTCGGGAGGGGACACCCACCCACCCCCAACCCACCCCCGATCGGCCCCGGGGCGCCTGAACAAATTCCTGGGGAAGGCACTGAATAACTATTTTTTCATGATTAAGGTCATACTTACACTGGTCCTGTAGGAATAGCAAGGCCAGGGGGTGCCACATTGTCATGTTGAAGCACTGATCCTAGCAGACCTGCAACGGGATGGAAATGAAGTGTTCACGTGTAAATCCTTCCAAACCATTCAGCTTGGAAAAAAGAAAGCTACCTGTAAATAGCAAAGCAATATTGGGTACCTGTAATCAGCAAAGTAAGAAAGCCTTGCTGTAAAATGTATGTTGGACTTGTAAGTCTGTGCCAATATTGAATTGCTTTATGCATAAGCAACATTGTCATTGACACATAGATATACGGAAAACATTAGTAATTCTCTAACCTTTTTGCTTACAAATACTATACAATTTAATAAGAGTAAAAGTGTTGTTAACATTGTCATTTTTAAGTTTAATGTTGTTAGATCTTTATAGAATTATGAACCGAACATTTTGATTTATATTTTAAAAATTGGGAATTTAAGGCAGTTCTTCTGGAAAAAATAAATACTTTTGATATTTTTGTTTTAGAATAGGGCAAATTTAAGCACAAAACGTACCCCCTCCCGCCAAAAACAAACAAACGCTGTAAATAACATAAAAAGGTTATGGATTGTTTTTTAGGTACTCTACATATTTAAAAGTGTACTTAAGTAGTGTTAAGCTACATTTAAATTTTCTATAAAAGGGGCCCGTATACTGTGTCATTCCCTATGAAATATACCTCAACTATGAAATTAAAATAAGTCACATTGACAAACCTCTGGGGTCTTGCACGCGAACATCAACAGGTGCATTGGAAAATTCTCGCAAACTTGTTGACGATGATGTGGCAGAAGTAACTTGACTTGAGACACTGTCCCGACGTTCAGGCAAACTTTGAAGCGGGGCTATTAGTGGAGAGTCACCTACTGGAGTCTAGAGTGATAGAATATTGTTGTTATTAATGGAGAGTAAGCTAATGTAGTCACTGATGATTGAGTGTTTTATTATTATCTGAGTGCAGATCTCATGTATTATATTATACATGTATTGTGAAAATATTTACGTTTACAGGCAGCTATAAACTGTTTAATTATTTTGATACAAATATCCTTTTAGCAAAGTTTATAATAAAATAGTTTGTTCATAGGGGGCAATAAAGGGAATACCAATGGTAAAGTTAAGCCAGAGGGAGCTTGAATAGCGAACTTTATTGTGAACTTATAGAACGTACGTAGTTTTTTATGAATGTCTGGACACATTTTCTCAGTTTGGGACACCAGGACAAACACACCAAAAGCGTGACTGTCCTGTCAAGATCAGGACATCTGCTATGTACCGGTATGGTTTATTATCTACAACCTATACCCTTGAAATTGGAGATTTTTTATCCATTCGCTTAAATTAGGTGCAAACTGTTATTTTTTAATAACATTTAATACGGTTTCCTAAAAGTTAGTAAAACGTTATTTACATAAAAAACTTTTCAATGCAAACAAATAAGCAAACTAGGTATTACAATTTTAAAATTGTTTTTTTTCTGCACTTAACGTCACTACTTTCAACATTTGAAATCCATAAACTTAGTTTAGAGGGACTTAACTTTAGAAAACATGGATACTTTTTGCAATAGGTTATTATGACTGAATCCTTCCCTGGCTACATGCAACCAGCATAAAACCAGAACAGCCTGCAAGTAACTCGCAGTCTTTTCAGGTTTTATGCTGTTTGCTGTTTATAAGCATGAGTGATTTGAAAATGAAAGATATAAAATGTGAATCTTGAAAGAAAAGTCTTAAATTTGATTTGACTTTTTAAGGAACTTCAAACGCATCAAATAGCATATCTAAGTGGTAAATAACGCTTTAAAGTTAGCCGTAAACTATCTCTGGATACCACGCTTCTGTTTACATGTGCACGGACTGGGGTACTGCTGGGGGACGGGGTGGTTCGATTAGAACCGGACTGACTGCGACTCTGAGAAACATTACGAATGCTCACTCAGATAATGTTTTCCAACTGCCGCCTAAATCCTGCAGCTTGTTAGACACTCGACATTCTCTGTTGTTGAGAAATATTGTTGATCTCAATAACAACAGCATCCGGTCTGTGCTCTTCCACATTCCTCGAGTTGAGTGGAACATTTTCTTTCCCTGAGGCGTCAGCAATTTCGTGTACTTCGATGTTTTTCGTTACGGGTCTGGTGTTATTCTGGATTTGCAGTTGCTCGTTCTGTCTTTCACGGTGGCAACAATTGAAAACAAGTATGTTTTAATTGATATGTGTGAAAAAATATAGAATGTCAATTTTATGTCACATATCCAGGTCTTGTCTGGCTTTATTAAACATGCGTAACAGTCATAGCCAAAATAATGTTCTAAACAAGAGTGGATGGATAGATCTGATGTATGTATTGCCGGACAGATGGATGGAAGGACAGACAAACAAACAGACCAACAGGTTGATAGATAATCATTAAATGAACAAATGAAAGGATAAATGCACCCATGAAAGAAGGCACAAACCAAGAAAGCATGTGATAAATGCATAAATGTTCATAAAACAATAATATGCATAATATATTTAATAAAAGAAAATAGTGTGCATGTACTCACTTATATTAAATGAATGGATTAATGTGAATAAAACAAACAATATCAACAATATGAATTTTTGCTTCTTGTAACTTAAACCGGTTCTTATATATTGTAAATTATTACTTTGTACAACATTAATTAGACTTATGTAGTCAGTACTAAATTAATTTTCCTCCAACTTGAAGGTTTTAGCTAATAAATAAATGTTAAAGAATATCAATGAATTTAGCGAATGAATCTATAACTTTCAGTATTTGCTGTAACTTTTAACTAAACAATAAATTAATAAACTAAATATATTGCACAATACGAAATGTCTAAGGGCAGGTTACGTAACCAACTTTAAGAATAACTAATATAAATTACGAAATTATTTAAAATGAAAGCGGGGGTAAAAGTAGGAATATGTCACTTACTTTCGCGTTCTCTCCAAAAGAAGTTCGAGCGCATCCATGTTCGTGTCTGTTTGACTTGTATTGTGTCCACCTTTTGTTTTGGGGTTTTAAATATGTTCTAATGTATGCAATTCCTAAATATACAATCTATTTTTAAAGATTACTCTGTTGACAAACAATAAGTCATACTAAGTATTCCCTGCAAATAGCCTGTTATCGGATTATCAATAATGTCGGCGCATATAGAGTCGAGTACACGTATCATTCTCTATTATTTATATCAGGAAATGATATGTTTATAAACAGTTAAGATGCTTTCGGGTTAGTTCGCATATTCCCGTTGAAATCCGTACTACATGGGCGAATGATTCCGTATGATTCCGGTATGTGTAATTCAGACGAATCAAAGAAAAAAACAACTAAAAATGGCCACAATCGACGGTTTGTTTGAGCAGATCATACAATTAGAAAAAGCTGCTCAACATACGAAAAATAAAATTCAAGAACGTAAGTATATATGAGCTGTTAATTTCAGTTTTACGAAAAGTCGAGATATTAGTATGAGGCGTACCCATATCATCTGGTAACATTTGTCACACTGGCCCCATTTAATGATGACCAGTGTGTGTATGTCCTTCAGCTGTGGAGGGGAAGACCAGCAACATACACAGCATAGATCCGATTGATCCGCATCATCACCATCAGTTTCAGATTCAGCATCTTTCCCATGCTGGCTGACCCGATTGATTCGCAGTCCAGATGTTTCTGCCTTTGCGGACATGTTTCTTATGGTCTGGGGGATTATGCTCAAATCAGCCAATGGAATAAATGAAGTGTATTCATTGGTATCTAGCCGTGGGAAATTTTATTTGAATTTTATTGGACACTTTCAACGGTCAGGTATTGTGAATATGTGCTGTTGTTTTCCGTTTAACGAAAAAGTAAAGATATCAGTATGAGGCGTACCCAAATCATGTCGTACCCGACTGCCTATTTCTGTACACTTGAAGTTAAATTGAAGCTAGAATACTTTGCCTGGTGTTTGTGATGGGTATATACTCTTCTAGCCTTAGTGATATGGATTTAATTCCCACTCCCAACGCACAAAAGTTTGGCAGTTAGTAACAATACATGACATGAGGCGATGGAAGTTTCGTCAAACTTCAGACTGCAGGGTACAGTTTCGTCATATTTCTTGTGTGGTGGTTTCGGCACTCTTCTATCCAGCAGATAACATGATATGAGTATTTGAATGATGAATAAATATGTATGAACAGCACATTATATGCTGCTATTTTAAGTGTGACGGAAGATTATAGCTAAATTACAATATGGTCATTAAAATATTAAAACGATTTCCGTGACTTGAGGTATGGCCTGAAGGCTGCTTAGTAAGAAATTATTTAAATCGATTACATATTGTGGCATCATTTGTACAAAATATGAAGACACTCTTCACTTATCATTTTAACCCAGACCTTGACAGTTGTGTTGTTTCGGCGTAGCTGTCCCAGCCAGCTTTTCACCTTACCTGACCTTTGTGAGTGTCCAATAAAATTCAAATAAAATTTCCCACGGCTAGATACAAATGAATACACTTCATTTATTCCATTGGCTGATTTGAGCATAATCCACAAGACCATTATAGAGGGATCATATGGGGCTTGTATTCAGTGGAATTGTTCACTTTTTGATAAAAGCAACACACTTGGCACAGTTGTAGATAAAAGTATTTTATTCAATTTTAGCTTTGGACCCATCTCCAATTTTCAAGATAGCCGCCATTTTCAAGATGGCCGCCCAGATGGCCGCCAAAATTTAGGATATTACATGTTACTGCCATATTTGATTAAAATAGTCTGTGTTTGGCATTAAAATTAGCTGTTTTATGTTATAAATTATTGAAAATATGTTTCTACATGAACAAGAAATGAATTAAATATTGCATACAAGTCAAAATGGCTTCCAATATGGCCTCCTTAAGTACAAATAATAGGATTTTCTTACTCAAATCTGTAATTTCATTACTCATTGAACGTATGTTATGTAAGCAAGTGTTTTTCTTTCTTTTGTATTAACAGATACCTTCATTTGTATAATATTCTCAACATATTGTTTCAGTCCTTAAATAAAGAAATAACTGCATTCAACGAGTTCACACTTCCAGACCTTAAAGCTGCCTTAAACTCTTACCGCGGTCACATCCTTCACAATATATGGTGCTTGTATTCAGTGGAATTGTTCACTTTTTGATAAAACGTAGCCACCAGTGGGCGGGGCATTTTTCTATATATGTGTATAGTGAAAACATGTGAAAACTCTAAAAGTCACATTTAGGCCCAATTTTCATGGAATTTTGTCAGAACATTTGTTTCGTCGATTCAAGAGTTGAGTTCGAAAATGGTTTCGGTCAGTTGAATAACATGGCTGCCGTGGGGGGGGCAGTTTTCTTATATTTGTATAGTAAAAAAAGCTTGTGAACACTCTAAAACTAACATTATCTTCCCAATCATCATAAAACTTGGGGAAAAGATTGGTTTTATATATATATCTCAGATGAGTTGGCAAATAGTCCCGATCGGTAAAAAACCATGGCTGCCAGGGGCAGTTTTCCTTATGTGACTAGAGAGATACCTTGTGATCGAACACTTAAGAAGTCACATTTTTTGCCCAATCGTCGTGAAACTTAGTCAATACATTGGTTTTATTATTTCTCGGACAGGTTGGAAAATGGCTCAAATCGGTTTAACACACCCTTTAGCTCACCTGATTGCTCACGTGAGGTTTGAGGATTGGTCTTTGTCCGCCGTCCGTAAACACTTTAGCATTCCTATCTCTCAAGCATTCTTTATCAAAGTTGCTGAAAGATCTCCGTCAAATTTGATAATGACGAAATCAATTATTTAATGCCATAATTATTGCCCTTATATTCCATAATATTATACAAAATCGTTGTAAACACTCTAGATGTCACACTTTTGTTTCAGATTTAATGAATCTTGGTCATAATATTTATTTTTGTAAGCTAATTTTGATGTTTGGCAAGGGGGTAACTCAAAATATAGGTAACCTGGTCAAATCTTACAAAAACAAAAACACTCCATACGTCAGTGTTTTGGTTCAGTAATGATGAAACTTAACCAGGATGTTTGTCTGGACAATATCTAGGTAAAGTTTTACATTTGGTAAAGATTGAATAAATCGACTCCTCTCAGGTGAGCGAACTAGGACCATCTTGGCCCGTCTTGTCTAAACTAGTCAGGAGTGGTCTGCTTTCACAGAATTATTCTTGAGTTGATACCTAATTGTTGCTAACACTTTGAAGAATGCCATAAGGATTTAGTTTGGGATGATTCAATGAAATAAGTAATTTATGTGAATTTCACAATTAATGTGCATTTTAAAAATACTTAACAGAATGATTGTCTTGGTTCAAAATAATGCACTGTTTTGAACATGAAGAATAGAGAACTTTTCCTTCATTTGGTTTTGAAACGGATGTCTGTTTGCAGTCTCCACAAAACTTTGTTTAAACACGTCCTATTTAAGCAATTATATTAGAATTATTACAGCAAAGTGTTTCATCCCTCCCTCCCTACCTCCCTCCCTCCCTACCTCCCTCCCTCCCTTCCTTCCTTCCTTCCTCCCTCCCTCCCTTCCTTCCTCCCTCCCTCCCTCCCTCCCTCCCTCCCTCCCTCTCTCTCTCTCTATCTCTCTCTCTCTCTCTCTCTCTGTCTCTCCCTCTCTCTCACTCTCTCTCTCTTTCTCTATCACATCGTCTACTTTGTAATATCTTGTTACATTGATCATTGTTTGATGAAAAAATATTAGAACCAAGGTCTGGTGAATTGTAAATACCTACTCTAATACTAATTTAAAATTGAAAATAACTTTAAACAAGACTGTATCTCGGACTTAATAGGACATAGTACCATTTATTACATTTCGGGTTTTATTACAAAACGGGTTGTTACTGTCGACCCGAAATGTGATAATGCCTTGCAACCCACTTTGTAATAAATTATTACATTCATGATTTGTTGATGGAGTCTATAAGAACAAAGGTCGGGGGAACAGTCAATACCTACTCTAAAACTATTTTAAACATCAAAATAACTTCTAAAAAAGTCTTTATCTCTGATTTAATGGACATGATAAAATGTATTACATTTGGGATTTTTATCACAAAACGGCTTGTTACTGTCGAACCGAAATGTAAAAATGCATCGCAGTCCACTTTGTAATTAATTATTACATTTATGATTTTTTGATGGAGTCTTTAAGAACAAAGGTCGGGGAACGGTCAATACCTACTCTAAAACTAATTTAAACATGAAAATAACTTCTAAAAAATGTATGTATCTCTGATTTAATGGACATGATAAAATTTATTACATTTCGGGATTTTATTACAAAACGGGTTGTTACTGTCGACCCGAAATGTAATAATGCATCGCAACCCACTTTGAAATAAATTATTACATTCATGATTTGTTGATGGAGTCTTTAAGAACAAAGGTCAGGGGAACAGTCAATACCTACTCTAAAACTAATTTAAACATGAAAATAACTTCTAAAAAAGTCTGTATCTCTGATTTAATGGACATGATAAAATTTATTACATTTCTGGTTTTTATTACAAAACGGGTTGTTACTGTCGACCCGAAATGTAATAATGCATCGCAACCCACTTTGTAATAATTATTACTATTCGGGTTTTTATTACAAAACGGGTTGCAACAACCTTGGTCCTCTTATGGACACTTGGACAACCTATCAAAAAATTACTTACAAGAAATCTTCCCAGCCGTTCACTCACAGTCGGCCGATAACCAAGCAATATTTCGATTTCGTTGTTCCATGAGAATAAATCTTGGACATACTTTCAAACAATATTTTTGAGTTTTCACCCCTAAATCGATAGCTCGCGTCCTATTCCTTTACAAGAACGAGGCATGCCACATAATGCATGCATATGCAACCACTTACCCCTTAAAACTAATACAATCAGAATGAGTAAGTATTTTTTATTTATTTACATTTGTCAAAGCGTCTTTCTTGTTGTTGATTGGATGATTTTGTGCCTGGCTCTGTCAGTGTAATTCACTGCTAAGCCGGGTTCAAGAGCACGTGATTCTAGCAGCGGAAATGAATGGCGACGTTAATTTTCAAGTTAATCAAGTAGGGTTAAAAACAATTGTTGCAAATAAAATATAAACTTTTGTAATAGTTTTTAGCGGTAACTGGTTGCATGGAATCGTCAATGAAAGACATAATTGACTATCGATAATCACAATGTTGCTTTTAAGATGAAAATAAAACATTAACGAAATAGTATAGTGTCACAATAAGATGAAAATCGTTTAATTATCCAACCACAATGTTTGTCGTGCTCGGTCAGCAATTCTGGAAGTCGTTTCTGAACGCCTGAATAGGTTACCCTTATTTCCAGTCTACATTTTCTACATGTATTTATTCAATTTTATATCGAACAGTATTTTGATAAAATGTTTAATTTACAACTCGCAATGAGATTTTTAAAGATCAGCGTCATGCGAAAACGGGTCGTATGCCATAGGCGTCCATTATAGCTATATCCCACCCAGCCTGTGCATCTTTCTGTCTAATCATTAGGTATATAATATTACCATACAACCGTAAGAAATTCCATAGCGGATAGCATCGCCTCTAACCAGACGGCGCAAATGGCTTGAGCTACGATGGCGAAACGCGATAATACCCATATTCGCATGACGAGGCAATGACAGTATGATTTGAATGCGTAGCAAAAAAACTTCCTGTTAATGAAATATTGACATACGATTTGTTTCGATGATGGAGAAATAAACTAATTATATGCCATGTGAGGACATATATGATGTGAACTCCCGTAGAATAAGTTTTATCTGCAAATAGTAATGCGTGGTTAGACTATAATAATACGCATTTCATGCGGTGAATATGCAACAAACACTTACACACCACAATAGTTAAACTTATGTTTTCGATCTTATTATTTATAAACGTAAATTTTTAAACTTTATTTCAAAGTGAGCATTTGCGCCGAATAATTTTTTTTGTTATTCTATGTACTAAGTGGCAAACCCAATGCAACGTTCGTATGGTACGCATTCAATCATGGATATGGTTTTGATAACAATCGCGGATTCAAATAACGATCAATTTTAAAATTTTGGTGAAAAGCATATTTAGTGCGGTTTATATACCATAAGTATGAATTATGTATACACGAATAAACACTAGATTATAGGTATGTTACTATTATTAAAAAACTAATAAACTAAACTGTCAAATAGTTAAATGATAACAAAGAATAAACAATTATACAACAAGTTGAATAGTTATTAAAGTGTTGAATAGTATTTAAAATACATTCGAGACGACGCAAAAAATACAATATATTTTCCACGGGTTGTTTATATCCAAAAGTAATGTATGCAGAATATGAAGCAACACGCACACGACTTGTGTCGTTACTTATTTTGTAAATGATAATTATGAGCATTTGATACCGCTGAAACATTTTACGTTAGTAGACAATATTGTCAACACCTCTGGGAAAGATGTTGACTATTTGATTACAAGAAATTGATTCTAAATATCAGATGGCAAAATTATACATCGAAACTCTTCCTGTTTGCGTTCACGTCACAGTCAATTCATAACGCGCTGAGCAGTTATGTTTCCGTTTTAACAAACCAGTATTCATATTTTAGCACCAATTAATCAAATATAATAATGTACCATTGGCAAATGAATCAAGAAAGTTCAAATTTGTTGAAACATTAACCATTCATAAATGAGGCTTTTATGAGAGAAAAGAATGCCAATATATTTGTGCACATAGTCGGCGAAATAAATCTATATAACAATATATATTGCACAGCTATAACTGTAAATATATGTGTACAGAAGAAAAAGCTTAAGTTTATTACGGAACGAATTAACATTTTATCAAACGTGCATAAGATTTATTGCAATACACATTTTATAACCAGTGAAGTTTGATTATTTCGTGCGTATTTTCGAATTTATATTACCAAAAAAATGTTGATTTAGGCGGATGAGCTGATATCACTATAACATACGTGTATTTATATGAACCATGTTTAAGATAGTTTGCTTTGTATAAAAGTGAAGTTGACGTTTTAAGATATATGAACAATTCGCGACTCTAAGATCCAGTATTTGTAGTGAAACGTTTTGTTTATCTTAATTCGTGATTTGTAAACCTTTCATCTTTTTTCTCTCATTAATACAAGTAAATGTATTACCAATACAGTATTGTAATATTGAATGAAAACCAAAACGGTCTTATCGTTTTACTTTTATGAATTTATTTATCAATAATTATAAATATGTACATATTATAGTGGACGCCAAACATTATTAGATCACCGCGAACAGGAATATTTCTACAAGATAGCTTATGAAAGTAGCAATGGATAAGATTCTAGTTAACGCCATTTATATTTGGGGTACGTTTTTTGTAATCATTTAAAAAAACATTTAACTAATTAAAAGTTTCATGCTTCAAAGTTTAAGTATAGCTAAGCAAACCAACTGCAATAATTGACGTCAAACACACGTTGTGTTTTATATAAATGTAAATCAGGGTTGTGTAATAGATGACGACATTTGAGATTTTTAAACCATTACGACACAGTCGTACTGATTCAGATAATTGTTGGCGTTGATGTACAAACATAGGGTATGCCATTTGGACACAAGCATCTAGATAACAAGCTATATTAAAATGATTTTATTTTAAAAATGTACCCAATTCTTATTTACTTTTCTTGAATACTTCTCTACGTGGAACAATTTAAGTATGGTCGATATAATGTCGCCTTTGTTTTTTTTGACAATTCATAACAGCACAATCATGTTAATGAAGAACAATCAAGTACACATTGTCTCATACATATTCGAACGGGTATGGATTTTTTCAAAGTATGTAAGATACTTAGATTATTAATTAAAGGATTCTCAACATATTTTTGTATTCTTTGAGGCATTGCCATTATTAAATACCTGTCCTTAATGTAAATCCTATTTTAGAAATGCATTTTACGAATTCGAAGAACGCAAGCTAATTATCTCATAGTGCTTTGGTTTGATTAAACTGATGAAGATATGTATTGCAGGAATTGTTCAGTTGGTATACTCAAACAGTCCACCGCAGTTTCAGACTGCCTAGATTGGAAGAGTGTTTACGGTGTCTGAGGGTGCTTCAAACGGTAATTATGTAGCTGCAGAATATTCCAAATTAAACTGTGATTGATGTTACTTCAAACAGTTATAGTTTCACTGGTTACATATAAGTTCTTAAGTATTGTTATAAGATTTAACGTTGTTAATTAAACACGTATTCATATGTTTAAAGTTCTTACGATCTGGATAACTCGTTTCCTAAACTAGCAGTATTATTATCCTTTTTCTATGCTTTAGTTTAAACCTATTTATTTTAGCTCGATTTCATCGAAAGCCTAATGCTTATTTGAAACGCTCTCGAGTTCGTTTAATGGGGCTAGAACCAGTACTTTGTTAGTATGCACTCACTATTAAGCTATGTATATGTATTGAGAATCTTGAAAATACATGCACAGTATAATTGCAACGATTCAGCTTTGACTCGTTTTGAATCGATTTTGAATCGATTTTGAATAAATATAATCATCTGATTGAATGTTTTGATTCGCTGTCTTTTCCAAAAAGAATGTCATTTTTTTAACATCGTGAGTCATAACTTGCCATATCTTCATACGTCTACACACATTATTTGGTATACCTTTACAGTAGTGTATGTATATGTGTATGTGATCGCTCGCAAGTTAGAGTAATCAACAGCCGCCATGGATTTTTTTATGAACTCGATTACAATAGCCATGGAAAATACAAACTTATAATTACTGTACGTGTAAACTATACATATATTATATAAAGATAATACAAAGGAATTTGCCTGGTTACGAGTAACCATCCACTCGCAACGTATTAAATCGATTTGGCAATAAGGATCTTTTTGTTGAGATTGTCAGATAATATTTTGTATGCCTTTTCGTCTTTCATTGTGCGCCATAATTAAATAAAATATCTCTGAGTAGGGCATTTAATAACAACGTTTACCGTCACTGATCCCGATGGGGACACCATGTATCTGTCGGCTATAAACGCTGACACTCAGGAATTTTTCGCGATCAGCCCATCAAGTGGTTCTGGCAGCATAACTGCAAACATATCAACAACAAAAGAGCTTGACTGTGATCCGGTCAATATAATGTATTATATTAATGTTTGCATTAGCATTATATTTTTATTGTAAAATCCTCTTTAATAATAAATATACCGAAAGCACCGATATCCACGGACTTTCAGTAGTTAGTTTGTTTTATTTTATGCTTACCGGTGGTTTATAAAGACATAACAGTGAATTAAAACTGATTATTTCACTATTTCAAACAGTGAAAATTATCAGTGAAAATTATTGATAATTTTCATTGTTTACTGTGAAATGACGTCATTTTTTGACAAAATAACGTCATTATCCAATCGAAATTATTTAGTGTAACTCTTTATCAATGTAAATAAACTGTAAAAAAAGCATAAAAATTATAAGAAAATGTGTTGGCTTCGGTGGAATATCGATTTTAATTCACTCGTGATCATAGAAAATATATATTTTAACTCGTGGCTGCGCCAACTCGTGAACATATTATTTTCTATGATCACTCGTGAATTAAAATCGATATTCCACCGAATCCAACTAATATCCTCATGTGTTTGTGTATGCATGCATAGTTCTACTTGTTTCAGCCTCGTCCAAATCTTGTCACTTTACGTATAAGGGTCAAAGACAGAAGTGGTGATGACGGCAACAGTTTAAGTTCAAATAAACAAACTAATACTTGGAGCTATACATGTAGCATGCCATATTTTATACGAAATTTTGTTGACTAACTTATAAACTTTAATGTACCCAGCTAAGAAATAATTTTCACTACCCAAGTAATAATTACATTACGTATTGAAAAATGCTGCAGATGTATCCTATTATGCTCCAGTTATACTTACGAAATGGTGATTATTGAGATATATGTTGCATTTGATGGAATGTTATGCTGTTATTGCATTCAGGTGGATGCAAGTCTAATTCTACAAATAACTGACGTGAATGATGAAAACCCTCAGTTTACAAGTTCTCAATTTTATTGGAAAATCGACGAGGTATTTTGTTGTAAAAATAGATCAAGCAGACGACATTTGTTTACTCTACACGAAAATAACAAAATTTATTTAATAGATTCATTCCTTTCTGAGCTGTTAATTGTCATGTGAAAAACGTTGTATATTCTATTCTGTACAATATTATTTCTGAATACGTGGCCACTTGCAGATTTCACGATCCGAGCTTATGACAACGACCTGACGTATTCGTACAATTATCAATCGATTCAGATATTTAATAACGGAATACTGTTAGTGCCATCGTGGTTACACATCAAAATGCAGAGGGCGACAATGCGATAGTGAGATACTACGATGGCGACAATGCGATAGTACGATGGCGACAATGCGATTGTACGATGGCGACAATGCGACAACGCGATAGTACTATGGCGACAATGCGATAGTACGATGGCGACATTGCGAAAACGCGATAGTACGATGGCGACAATGCGACAGTCATATCGTACTGTCGCCATCGTATCATTGCATTGTCACCATCGTACTATCGCATTGTCGCCATCGAACTATCGCATTGTCGTACTGTCGACATCGTATTATCACATTGCTGTCGCCGTACTATCGCACCGTCGCCACCGTATTGTCGCACTGTCGTCATCGTATTATCGCACTATCGCATTGTCGCCATCGTTCTATCGCACTGTCGCCATTAAATTGTCGCACTGTTGTGTCTCACTGTCGTGATCGTATTATCGCACTATCGCATTGTCGCATTGTCGCCATCGTACCTTCGCACTGTCGCCATCGTATTGTCGCACTGTCGTCCTCGCACTATCGCATTGTCGCCATCGTACTATCGCGTTGTCGCCATCGTACTATCGCATTGTCGCCATCGTTATATCGCGTTGTAGCCATCTTACTATAGCTTTGTCGCCATCGTACTATCGCACTATCGCATGATTGTCGCTCGCTGGATTTTAATGTGTAACCACGATGGCCTAACGGTATTCCGTAGTTACCCGTATACCATACACGAGCATGAACAACGTGATAGTAACCCAAATACTAAGTTGAGCAAAATTCCATTGCGTCATAAAATGAATTATTTTCTGGCCACACATTATACTTCTTATGTTGAGTTGTTGTTGTTGTTTGAAGGCTTATGAAGTCATTCCCAGCATGCACTCCGGTACCGCCAAAACGAGTTTTACAACGGATGTTTGGGTTACAATACTTGATGCTAATTGGGAGAATCCAGCGAACTGCAAAAACAATGGAAACATCTTGACAAATAATGAAATTTTGTTACCCACAATGTGGATTGCAACCTTGGTCGGCAATTTGTTACGACTACTGAATTAAACAAGGTTGAAATACATCTTGTGTTTTACGATGTTATGGTTTTTACTTATTTTGAGATTTTTTGCATAATTGCATTTATGATTGTTTATTGTAAATGCATTTTAACATAAACAAACAACACGCATAAACTCATAAACTGAATCATTCCAGTAGAAAAGGGGAGCACAAATTTTTTCTGCCAGTTTGATAGCTGCTCTGTGCGAATGTCACTTAATACAAACAAATGCGTACTTGCTAATGTTTAGTATGTGAAGTCATTTAATCAACATTCATTTAAGTAACGACACGATTCACGTGTGCGAAAGATTAGTGGAGAGAGAAAAGAAAAAGTGCGACTGTGTATATTGATCTATACGGTTTGAATTTTATTTATTCCATATTCAGGCTGCTTGTAATAAAGTAACTGTTTGTAATAAACAGACAAGAAATACATATCTAAAACGAAGAATAACATTAGGTAATAATTTTATTTATTAAAGTGTTATAAAATAATAAAGTGTTTAATGTTTTATAATTATACCTTAACCAGTCATTTGCATGCGTGTGGCTGTTTTGCAAAACGAGAATGTAAATGTATGCATTGTCACATACCAATGGGTTGATTTACATCTGCTTTGAACGTATGTAATCACTTGAATATTTAAATGCCTTAGTCGATTCGATCAAGTGAGAAGTTAAATATAGAAACGATTTTATTATGATACATAAGCCAAGAGGTAGGAAACATTACACGGTATTGTATTTGAGTTTTCCATGTGCGATATGTGTTATTTTTTCATTCTGTGTCCAAATTGGGAATTCTGATCACGTCGACTTTAGAATTGATAACGACCACAACAGCAATCGCTTTAATTAAACACACACAATTGAAAATCAGACACAATGGGACAAATACATTTTGTAATTTTAACATGATGGTTATATGATTTTAAACATATTATTCAAAATTATAAATGATTTCTTATGCTGTAGTAGCTGCTGATATATTCGTTCTTGAATATATATTCTAATTGATAAACATCATCTCGTTTTCTTTTAATGATTTAAAATCAACTTCAACTTCAATACGAGAAGCCACACACAACAAGAAACAATACATTTACATTATGCTTATTATTGTATTTTTTTGCACTAATACACGTTTTATTTGAAACCGCTCAATTTGATATACGGCTTCAAATAGTGTCGAATTTTGAGGAACGCAGTACAACAACAAACTAATAATGATACAATATATAGTACCAAAGTGTATAGTTATAATAAATTTATTTGAATCAACTTAACCACAGAAACAAATGAATATCGGAAAACAGAGCAAGGAAAGAAAATATTATGTATCACAAATATACGTTTACATCATTAATATTTTGGCAAGAATAGTCTTTCGCCATTCGTTATTGCAGAACTGACCCGTCCTATATTAACTGTTGCTTATTGGCCAATAGACAACAACGATTTGTTACGTATATGGGTGCTCTACAAGAAGATTTTAAAGACAAGCGTTATCTAGAATGATAAGGAGTTATTTAAATGCAGAATAACAGATACGAAAACTCGATTCGTTAAACATTTTTAAATATTGAAATTTGAATAATAACTACATAAGAATATGCCGTTTTCTAACTTTTGTGTTGTTTATGCATATGTTATTATTTTAGAAAGCAACGATAATAACAGTTTCGTCTATCATACTATCACCGATAATAATTATGCTATTTTAATTTAATATGTTTACGCGTCATAAATCTATGCACTATTCGTATTTATGCTTAGTGGCATTTACGTATAGATTTCATACCATCAAATTGTTGATTGAATTAAGAAATAAACATATTATTTATTGTCATGCACGTTCATTGATAACAACTTGACCATTGCCAAACTTTTAACACTCGTATATACATGTCGTTTGAAATGGAAGTAAAGATTGGGTGACACTTGTTTACCTCATTTATGATATTAATGTTAATGTTACCTTCCGAGCATCGCCAAATAAGCATTGGCATTTATTAATTTTGTTCTTAAATACTAATGTTAGTAGAGAAAACGAACGTCGAAAGTAAATACTCGTCGACAGGTGTGATGTACACGATATACGCACAGGAAGTTGAAACAAAAACATGCCTTATCAGTAAACAACCGATTCTCAACGAGCTCGACAGGAGGGGATTTATTGTTTCACGACCTCTTTGAAATATTTAAGTAGCTAGACGGGATGATTTATTATGGATTTTAAGTCCTTATCGGAGATTTGTGAATTATGACTTAGCGCCTGTTTAAACGGCGACTATTGGTCTTGAATATGAATTACTAGTTTGTCCATGAGCTCATGAACTCGATCAGAAATTTGAGGGTTTTTTTTTCAACGATTTTTATAGTAAAACTGCTCTATCTGATTAAATTCCTTCGAGAACGTCAAGTTTAAGATATATATTTTTTACTACTGCAATTCTTCTTTAAAATGCGATGTGGGTTTTTGGAGGTTTATTTTGCCAATTTAAGTCTGTATTTTTTTATGACTGTCTAACTTAACGTTAGTTTTGTTTTTGCACGTATTAACGCGTCATAAAAATAATGATACGTTGCGTGCAATTTATGTTCAGTGACGTACGTTCGAAAACGTTTAACGAAAACTTTATCGGAACAAATATCCCTGTTTACGTGTAATATTTTATTATGACACAAACGATTTAAACATTTAACAAGTGTATCTGTAAACATTCTTACTACTCATTCTCTAATCTGGGCAGTTAATCACCTAGTGAAAGCTAGGGGATCCCCCAGTCTAGTATTGATCAGTGTTATCTGAAACTAGCTACATGTTACCCAATCGATCTAAACAGGGATGGAATGTAAACAATGTTGACTTAAGTGTTGAATTATCGTCAGTGATAAGCGGCCATTTTAGTCGCCCGATTTCTCATATACAGTGCACGGCCGCCTTTTCATTTGAGATTCATTCAGCCGCTTGTTACATTTAACTGAAGCTCGTTAAGCATTTTTCCTGATTTCATCAGCTGATTTTTCATACCCCGCCCAAAATACACGGCAAAGGGAGTCTGGTATGAAAGAACCTCTTTTGGTTGTTTGTTTATGCTGTTTACTATATCTTGAAGACATTCTACCCAGTTAAAGCCCCTATGCCGACACCTGTACATCTCATACATTATCTTTTGTCGTAGAATCCTGTTCTGACGTTCTACTTTGCCTTGGCTCTGAGGATGATATGGCCGACTCTTTATAACTTTCACATTCTCATTCTTTAACAGCCTATCAACTTCACCTAGGAACTCCGAGCCGTTGTCATATTGTACGATTTTCGGCCAACCGTGCTCTCCAAAAACATCCTTTAAAGCTTTTGAAACACAGTTTGAAGACTTTTTTTCGAGAGGTCGACCTGGAAAATACGTCTACCAGAGTCAAGTTGTATCGGAACCTCCTGTTTTCAAACTCAACATCTGACATTTTGACCAGATCTATCTGGACCCTCTTGAATACATAATTTGCTTCAACAAACTTTATCGGAGCTTTATTTGTAAATTTACAATTCAGGTGGCCGTGCGTTTCGCTTTGGTCAAGAACTGTCCTTACTTTCCGTTCGCTTATACCAGATAGCTTTTGCTTCATGTCATATGCTAGCGAACGAGCCCCACTATCCTTAAACTTCAATTGCTTTTTACGGATCATGTCTGCCATACATTCCTGAATAACTAAACGCTTCTTGTCATGGAAAAGTATACTTTTTCCGTTTCTGACTTTAATACTCAACTTGTCTCTTTTTCGCCAGAATAGCACTGCTGCATTCTTCTCTGCCCATGTTCGGTCTCTTACCGCCTTTTTGTACTTTTCCTTGACCATTTGAACAAGTGCGTTATAAGTGGCATTGCTTACTGGACGCATATTGAAAATTACCTTTAGAGGAAATATGATCCTATTATTGGTTAAATTTTTACTGAACTGGTCTTTCTCAGACGGAAGTTACGGTTGTTATTTTATAACTTTCAAAATAATCCGAACAAATTTATAAAAAAATTACTGATACATCCTGGGTTTGTCATCTACAAGCGAATGTAAACATTCTTTTTCTCTTTCCAAGATATTGTTCTAGTATGTCGATGCTGCATTAACAAATATAAGTGTATATGAAGTGAAAACACCAAAAATAAACAACGGTTGCGATAGACACCTATAAACTGTTAGATGCCCATAATATCACTTTAATAATTTGTTACCAATATCAGTTCGAAGAAATATCTATAAATAAGCATGTTTATTTATAGATCTTTGTGGAAAGAAGAATATTATTTTTCAAGTAGTCTATCAGCCAGATGGGTTGGGGTGTACCACTCATGGGGGCAAAACAACACCTATCTTACTTGATTGTATTCTCAATATAAAGAAACAAAATGAGTGATAACAATCTCAGTTGGGCAGCTATAAGTTATTATTGAGCTGTTTCTATGGCAACCGTCAGGCTTTGACTAAATAGCTAGTTTAGCTAGTATAATTCTCAAATATTTCTTCAAAATTAGTTCAAGAAAAAAGTTTGGTGTTAAAATGAAGATTATGATTATAACCTAGTATGATCTGCCCTTAAATATGCACATTAGTACATTTGCATATCTATGAATATTAATGAGATTGCTGGAAAAGTTCCTAAAAACTAGCGAGCCTCCAAAATAGTAGGGTCAATATATGAAAGAAAAAAAATACCTTCAACTACCAAAACAATTCTACAAAATGAATTTTAACTAAACCTGGTAGGGTAGAAGCTTATATAAAACATATTAAAATTTTAACACAATCGGACCTCCGGAAAGTTTTGTTTTTTTTTCAAGATGGCCGCCAATACCTATTAATGATCACAACTATGTAACTATTCAATCAAATTTGATGAATTTGGTGTCTATTCCTAAGTTTGAAGCGGCAAAAAACAAATAAAGATCATCAGACATTGTTTAAGTGTACAATAGTACTCACAAATCCAACATGGCGTCGCAAATGGCCGCCAAGATGGCCGCCAAAACCTATAAATGGTCATAACTTTGTAAATATCCACTCAAACTTGATAATTTTGATGGCTATGTATGGGTTTCAAGAGGCAAAAAACACACTCGGATCATCATACATTGTATAAGTTTATTATATTACACCCAAATCCAAAATGGAGTCCAAAATGGCCGCCAAGATACCCACCAAATCCTATTAATGATGATAACTATGTAACGATCCACTCAACTTGAATGGATTTGGTGTCTATACATACGTTTCAAGGGGCAAAGAACACACAAAGATCATCAGACATTGTTTACGTTAACAATAGTACACACAAATTCAACATGGCGTCTAAAATGGCCGCCAAGATGGCCGCCAAAACCTATTAATGATCATAACTATGTAAATATCAACTCAAATTTGATTATGTTGGGGGATATAAATAGGTTTCAAGGGGCAAAGAACACATGGAGATCATCAGACATTGTTTAAGTTTACTATATTACACACAAATCCAACATGGAGCCCAAAATGGCCGCCAAGATGGCCATCAAAACCTATTAATGATCATAACTATGTAACTATCCACTCAGATTAGATGATTGTGTTGTCTATACCGTGGTTTCGAGGGGTAAAGAACACATTTTGATTGTCAGACATAGTTTAAGTTTATTATGTTACACAGAAATCTCACATGGCGTCCAATGACACAATACAAAGGACCGCAAGTCCATTACTTTTGACGTGATGCTTGTTATGTGAAACGCCATAGTTTGGACCTGCCGCAATTTCTGGATTTTGACAAGAAGATCGATATTTTTCAGCTTCAGGCAACACTGAATTGGCAGGGAATGATGCGTATCTTGCATCAGCAAAGCCAGTACCCTGGGCTGTTTTCAGTCAAATTCTTGCCTATGATTAATATGTACAATGGGAACAAAGCGTGCATTCTGTCAACATAAGTCTTAGTTTGCAACCTTGCCACAACCTTCACACCATTGTAACGTTTGACCAACCCTTGTATTGGAAATAATCATTGATGCGCCACAAAGTAGTTGAAAATGTTGTTCAGAATTTGGGATGTTTCATAAACGTATGAATTTGCGGGCGGGTTGGGCAAAGGATCCCTCGTGGAAGAAACCGCTCTCAAAAACACAATTGAGGCTCTCTATTGAGTAATGCAATTGTGCACATTGTGACACGCAAAGCTGTCAAGAGGCCTTCACGGGACCATCTTCTTGTTTAAAAGTGCATACACAGCAATCTTTCAGCCGAAATGACCAAGGAAGATCCAGACATTCAGATGCTGCTTGATCATGCCAAGGATTTGTACCCTTCCCTTTTGAGGGGCAAAACGACGCTAGCAGATGATATGTTATGCGATTTTAATCAAACTCGAGAGGGCTACAGAGAAATAGAAACATGAAATTGCCCAGACCTCAAAGACAAGCATAGTATGGCTGAATTATTAGCTTATGATTAACAATTCAATGGTGGTGATTAAACCATATCGTACTGGGTATTGGTTGATGCATTAGGCAGTGCCCAATTTGCTATATATCTTTGCCACTGCTGGATTCATTACCTGCAATCTGCGTATTACTTCATATATCTGCAGCAAGCAACCTAGAGGAAACGCACCCGGACGTTTATCGAAAGTTCGGTATTGGTTTTCACGTTGTTTGTAGGAGCCATCTGTGCTGGGCTGGGCTAGGACTTGATCTTGTTATTGAGAAAACATTGATGATGTTTTTATAGAGCACATGTGGTCTAACTCGCGGCAGTGGAATAACTAAGGAAATGCAAACCCCTCGAACCCTATCTGCAACATCCGAGCACGTCAGTGCGATGCAGGATTTCACAGACCTGACCTATACTACAAGTCCACAACACAAAGACTTAACTGAAGCGTGCATCAAAGGGGATTCTTCTGATATAGAGAAAATGTAGACTCAGATTACAACCTGATCACCATACACAGCTGACCGTACTCTCAGAAACATGGTAAATGGGAAAGTGGCAGGGTCACATGTGAAAGTTCATTCAATTGAGGCGGTTGGGAAAACGATCATAAGAGATATCATAGGAAAGTCGGTCTTCGGTTATAAATTCACGAGAAAATGCAGAGCCAAATCTCTTTGGAATAGCTTGGCTTTTAAGATCGCTTCTGACAGTGCTTTTGATCATGCTCTTCTGTTCCAGCGTTTTCTGGTCGTGTTAAAATATAAAGATCCTTCCCTTGTACTCGTATTGTCTTATGAACTGAGCTCCCATCCTGCTGCCTTCTTTGAAGCCTAGAACATACTTTGTACAGCAGATAAGCCTCAGATCGCTCAGGTAATTTGAGAGTATGCTGTAGACACATCATGTGAGGCTGTGATGAACTGTATTCATGAAACAGATGCATGATGGTGGCACTTCGCTGCATCGTTAACCATGGAGAAGGGCGACTCATATAACGCAATAGCCGAGTATTATGTAAATGCAGTGAAAGGCATTACGGACAAGCGACAGTGGGGTTCGATGTCTACGAAGACGGTGATTATAACAAAGACAAAACGCACCGGAAACGTGAATCATATTGTGAGTTTCAGCAAAGAGACAGAATGCTCATGTTAAAAGGAAGACGTTTTGTCTCGTGACAGAAACAAGGCCGGCATGATTGCTCTAATCAGCACAACTCTGACTAAAATGGGATGCTATGTTGTTCTGTCTTCAGGGGATGCAGACGTTCAAATTGTTAAATACAGTATAACGATCCCGTCGAAGCACCACAACGTTGGTGAGCGAGGATACTTATTTACTCATCTTGATCCTGCATTACACCAAAAGGGACAATAAGACCATCTACTGCCGCTTTTATGTAAATAAATAGTCAAAGGAACGCAAGGTGTATAATACTAACCTTTTGAAAGAACTCGTGCTTATTCAGGCTGTTATTAATCTGTAATGATTTTCAGCAACGATAACAAAATCAAGTCTACAGAAGTTAGTAAAACCTGATCCTATCATGAAGTCATGTGCTGGTTCATTCTCTCTTCAAGATGTCGTAAATTGGATTTTATGAGTATTCAACTTCTTGCTTGTCTCCTAAACTATGGCATTTTACATAACAACCATAACGTTTGAGTAACAAGTTATGGACTTGTGGTCCTTCGTATTGTGTTGATGGCCATTGTACGCCGTGTTGGATTTCTGTTTAACATAATTAGCTGACATTTTGTCTGATGATATAAATGTGATATTAATATGTTGCTTGCTCTCTGAAACCTGGGAATATACACCAAATTCATCAAATTTGTTTGGATAGTTACATAGTTATATTTTATAATCATAAATAAGTTTTGGCGGCCATCTTGGTGGCCATTTTGGACTCTGTGTTGGATTTGTGTGTAATATAATAAACTTAAACAATGTCTGATGATCTTAATGTGTTCTTTGCCCCCTGAAACCTATGTATAGACACCAAATTTTCAAATTTGAGTGGCTAGTAACATAGTTATGATCATTTTATAGGTCTTAGCGGCCATCTTGGCGGCTATTTAGGACGCCATGTTAAATTTCGGTGTAACATAATTAACTTACACTTTGTCTGATGATATTTATGTGTTCTTTTCCACCTGACACCTGGGTATAGACATCAAATTCATCAAATTTAAGTTGATAGTCACATAGTTATGGGCATAAATAGGTTTTGGCGGCCATCTTGGCGGCCATTTTCGACGCCATGTTGAATTGGTGTGTACTTAATTAAACTTAAACAATTTCTGATGATAATTATGTGTTCTTTGCCCCTTGAAACCTAGGTATAGACACCAAATGCATCTAATTTGATTGGATAGTTATGATCATTAATAGGTCATGGCGGCCATTTTAGCGGCCATCTTGAAAACAACATCTTTCCGTAGGTCCGAGTGTGGTAAACTTTTGATATGTTTTAAGGACCTTTTACCCGACCAGGATTAGTTAAAAAAAGTTTTGTAGCAATTGTTTGGTGGTCAAATTGTATATTGACCCTACTTCGGTTCAATTTCTCCCAGACAATTTATGAAAATTAAGCTGATTGAGGCCCGATTCAAAGGAGAAAAAAATACCAAAAGCTGCCAGTACCAGACTGTTATCAACCATTTTCACATGCTACTGGCATGCATCTTCCAAGATATATAGGTGTATTTTGCCCCCCTTACTGGTACACCCCACCTCGATTTTGCGTACTTGGCTGAAGGACTAAAGGGGGAAAATTCAAACAGTGAATTTATAATTTTTTATGACTTTTGTTTCTATTATATTTAATTGTTTACTAAGTACATTTTGTGAGCAATTCACATATATGTATACAGCTTATTGTGTGGAATTTTAATGTAAAAAACCTATAATTTAAATCATGTGTGCGTGTTAAACATATCAGGTTTTGGTATAATAAAAGATTGTAATACAAATAATTGAGTCTTGCTCTATACAGTAGACGAACGAAAATGTCAAGCACACAGTTCGGGTTTCAGTAAGGGATTTCTTTTGAGCATGCGCAGGCTATTAATATCCCCGCCAGGAGGTCGCATAACATTCCTACGAGATTTGAAAACATCACACTTGTTTAACTTTAAGACAAGCATTTAACGAATTTTTGCTTTCAAATTAAAAAAAAACAAACATCTGTAAGTATCTGACGAAGCAAATTCAGTTGCAGCGTTACAATACACGAAAAAAATAGAACGTCCGGTAAATACTGCTGTCCGACAAATACTCGCTTACCAGTATAATGGAGTACAAGGATTGGTTGCGGGAACTAAGTTCCCTTGATTGTATCAACCTAAAGGCAGTTTGTATTGCACTCAATACATGTATGTCGTTTTTTAGAAATAACAAAGTAAACCGAAATCTATATTCAGATATGAGAAAAAATATTCACACACTAACGAGTGGACCATTATGTACTGATAAGAAGTTTCACCTAAAGTGTTTCATCCCTACCTCCCTCCTTCCCCACGAACAGAAGGAAAGAAAGAAAGAAGAGAGAGGGAGGAGAGAGGGGAGGAGAGCTCAGAAGAGGGGGAGAGAGAGAAGAGAAGGGAGAGAGAGAGAGAGAGAGAGAGAGAGAGAGAGCGAGGAAGAGAGAGAGCGAGAGAGAGAGAGAGAGAGAGAGAGAGAGAGAGAGCGAGAGAGAGAGAGAGAGAGAGAGAGGAGAGCGAGAGAGAGAGAGAGAGGAGAGAGAGAGAGAGAGAGAGAGAGAGAGAAGAGAGAGGAGAGAGAGAGATCGAGAGAGAGGAGAGAGAGAGAGAGAGATAGAGAGAGAGGGAGAAGAGAGAGAGAGAGAGAGAGGGAGAGCTAGATCTAGATAGAGAGAGAGAGAGAGAGATCTAGAGAGAGAGCTCTTAGAGAGCTCTCTCTCTCTCGAGATCTCTCTCTCTCTCTCTCTCTCTCTCTCTATCTCTCTCTCTCTTCTCTCTCCTCTCTCTCTCTCTCTCTCTCTCTCTTTTCTCTCACACCCGTCTCATCCCACTTTGTAATATCTTTTTACATTTATGATTGTTTGATGAAAAAATATTAGAACTAAGGTCTGGTGAATTGTAAATACCTACTCCTATACTTATTTAAAATTGAAAATAACGTTAAACAAGACTTATCTCGGACTTTATAGGACATGGTACAATATATTACTTTTCGGGGTTTTATTACAAAACGGGTTGTTACTGTCGATCCGAAGTGTAATAATGCATCGCAACCCACTTTGTAATAAATTATTACATTCATGATTTGTTGATGGAGTCTATAAGAACAAAGGTCGGGGGAACATTCAATACCTACTCTAAAACAAATTAAAACATGAAAACAACTTCTAAAAAAGTCTGTATCTCTGATTTAATGGACATGATAAAATTTATTACATTTCGGGTTTTTATTACAAAACGGGTTGTTACTGTCGACCCGAAATGTAATAATGCAACGCAACCCACTTTGTAATAAATTATTGCATTCATTATTTGCTGATGGAGTCTATTAGAACAAAGGTCGGGGAACAGTCAATACCTACTCTAAAACTTATTTTAAAAAACCTACTCTAAAACTAATTTAAACATGAAAATAACTTCTAAAAAAGTCTGTATCTCTGATTTAATGGACATGATAAAATTTATTACATTTCGGGTTTTTATTACACAACGGGTTGTTATTGTCTCAACCCGAAATGTTATAATGCATCGCAACCCACTTTGTAATAAATTATGACATTCATGATTTGTTGATGGAGTCTTTAAGAACAAAGGTCGGGGTAGCAGTCAATACCTACTCTAAAACTAATTTAAACATGAAAATAACTTCTAAAAATGTCTGTATCTCTGATTTAATGGACATGATAAAATTTATTACATTTCGGGTTTTTATTACAAAACGGGTTGTTACTGTCGACCCGAAATGTAATAATGCATCGCAACCCAATTTGTAATAATTATTACAATTTGGGTTTTTATTACAAACGGGTCGTAAAACTAGTATAAATAAAGTATAATTCTGTTCTACTTTGTTTTTTTTAAAATAAACTGTTAAAAACAGTAGACAAGTATAAGCTTTATAGCCCCGTGTATTGAATATATGGCCATGCATGTTCTCATATGGGTGGTTTTAAAATGAAAAAAATACCTACGTAGCGACAACAAGTTAATACCTAAAGGTCAGTGTATAGTGGTAACTATTTACGTTCTACTCGCTAATAGTTCTTCATTATCCAATTAACGTTATAAGGAAGCATACACATATTGATAATTTATCGACAATAAACATATTTGATAACTCGCACAAACAACAATGTGTCATTTCATCATTATTTTTCTAAAATCATTATTGTTTGATTTTGAACATTACAGTTCCAAACACGAAGCATCCATTCATAACACAAGCTGCAAAAGCTTCTTTTTCATAACAATCATTACGTTCTAAACATATGGGCTTATGTAAAAGAAACGTCAACAGTAAACGTTTATTTTTCAATGATTTACTTATTGTGAACAGAGGTATAAGTATAAGTATTTTGCTAATGGTGTGGGTGTGTTGTGGTGGACCACATCGTTAACAAAAGCCATGGGCGAAGTTATCAATTTTAATGCTGACATTGACCCATCAATATAGATCAATATAGGCATAACGGAAAAACAGTACAAACGCAATAACACACATTAAAAAAGAGAATAAAAAAACACAAACATTATGAAGAACGAAATGAAATTAATATAACGTTTATTTCACACATATATCAGAATTATTTCACACATATATCAGAATACAATAATTATTATATTAACATAAAAATACTGAAACTCACCGGGTAGTAAAAGAGATATACTTGTAGAACTGGCGTCAAATTAATGTTATGGCTAATTTGCAAGCGTGGACAGTAAATTCATAACAAATGCAACAGTGATATTGAATTACCAGTGAAAATCTTGCCTCGGATAATTTTTTTGATATGATTTGACCTAATACTATTGCATCAGCACTCATGGGTGAAAGCGCACTAGAGAGAGGACAGAATTCCCACAAAACAAATAAATGTATATAAATACATGGACTGCAATTAAGTAGCAGTTTTCCAAGTGTGTTCGTCGTGCTTAATAAAACTTATCACAACCTTATTTCACGTCAGCATTCAATTTCTATCACATATTGGAGGCGTTACCTATAAGGGACAAAGATTGGAATCATGGGATTGCTTAATAGGTACGATGAAGCATAGTAGGAAAAAATATTGTTGAAATCTTCAAATCTTTATTTTCATGCAAGTTCATGGCAAATTACCTATATAATACACGTCAATAAACACAACACAATATAACAATATAAAACATTAAACAAGGATTAAAGCTGATAAAAAAACGTATGTGTGTTATTTCATTCTTATGCAAAATAAGAATGGATGGGTTGGTATCTAGGGAATTTTCATCACTGCAGTATTTATTAAAATTAAATGTCATGTATTTAATCGTAACAAACTATAAACATTTACTCGGGGGGAGGGGAGGGGGATGGGGGTTTCTTGTGCAGACTACGTTCAAGTGAGTTCAGCATATTTGTTTGGACGAATATTTTCACCCTTAAAGCCACTGTTTATATTTTATAAAGGACAGACGTTTTAATGTGTTAATGGTGTTTGTGCTTCTTTCGTTGTTTTTTTATTTGGATTAAACATATTTATTTCATCCAATACACATTTGTTTTACTTGACTTACATGGACAATTGATACAATGAACATGATACTACGTATAATACAATTTCCTCACATAAAAACGCAGGATTTGTGCCTTTGTACACTGAAATGTGACATAATCGCTGTGTGTATTTTTTAAGGCTCTTTTATCTACCCTAATCAATTTATGAAGAAATTAAATATTGGTAAAAATCCTCCTTGTAATAATTTTTAGAAGCACATTATGGGAGCTTACTAACAAACGACAACCACAGAGACCATACCAATGTACAATGGCTTAACAGATCATATGTTTTATTTGAAAACATATTCATTTTTTAAACACAATAATGTAGTATTTGTATTATTAAAGTAGCAAACGTGCAATTTTATGTATGTTTATTTGTATACAATATTTAAGCCGGAGTGACAAGGACGGGGGCGGATTGACAGACGAAGACAGAGAGAGAAAGTAATACAGAGAAACAGAAAGATAGCAAACTTGACATATGTTCGATAGATATCGGTATGAGAACACTTGAAAATAACTTTATCGTTACAAAAGCGTGGCGTTGAACGTCTTAATCGAAACTATGTGTGAAATAATAACCTAGTGCAGTGCTATGGTCACGATACGTGTTATCTATTTTTCAGTTAAAGATTATAGTTTCATTTAGTTTTATTCAAATAGAAATCAAGTTTAACCTCGCTTGTATTCCCGTATTTTATTTATACACACTACATTAATTGTATTTTATATATCAAGATGAGAATGATGTTTATGCAGATCAGTTTATAGTGTTAACCCTTTAGGTTGTTATATATATTTGTTATACGTGTTTAGCAAATCTATGAAAATTATAGTTGCACATTGATATTACTGCTATTCAATGGTTGTCACACAATTTACAAGTTGCGTAACTCCCATGAAAGTAAATAAAGCTGTTTACGACCTCTAATGCGTGCGGTTAATTAATAACAAGTGTTATTAATATTTGTGTTGTTGCTGTGTATTAAGAAAGATACCGTGAGTAAAATTTGGATAAAATTCATCGATTTGTGGCAGCGAGAACATGCCTAGATATATCAAGAATACAGGCTTACTGGAAAACAGGCTTACTCGGACGCCGCAATTCACTGTTTTATTTTAAACCTATTCATTTTAGCTCGATTGCATCGAAAGCCTAAGGCTTATATAAACGCTCTCGAGTCCGTTTCCTGGGCCTAGAATCAGTACTTGGTGTCTTTGGGGGAGATCTAAAGAACGTTCACGCAATGGGAATCGATACCGTGACCTCCCTGTCGCTAGGCGGACACCATATCCATTACACCACGGCGACCTGTATTACGCCACGGCGACATGTTTTAACATCAAGTAAATAACATTTTTCACAAATTTAATTGAAATAATATATTGTGGTTATAATCGTTAGATATTTATTAATTATTGATAAGGCATTCATATACAGGCTGAACATAACGGCCTAAATCGTTGATGAAAAAGCTGTCTGTTTAATTAAAAAAGAAAGCCTACTTGTCACCAATAAATAAAAATGTGAAAGGAATAGAACGTCAACCTTTTGTTAATGGCATTTGTAGGTTAACAATCCACTTAAGAATCTGCTATCTACTGAACATCCGATTACAGTCGCAACTTTATTTGTTGTAAATATTTGGTTAGTACATGTAGATGTGAATTAAGTTTAGTGTGTGCCACAAGGTTATTCGTCGCTTATCAAACACGGATTAACTCATAAACATTGCCACTTCATTTTTTATGAAAATGTATCCGGTAACCCATTTATTAGACCGATATTCCACAAAGAAACTGGATTTTTAAATACATCAGACAGTTTTGTATCAGGTCAATATCAGCCGTTCAGTATGATACCGAGACTATGATTATAGACGTCCGTGAACCTTACAACTGTTGATAAGAATATCTGACAAAGCGTTTTTTCTTATCTGTCATTGACCGAGTTTCGGTGATCACGCGTCCTCTATGTTATCAGTTAAAACGCATGTAAAATTCGTGTTTGGTTTGTTTCATATGTCTTTCAGTGTCGTTTAACAAATCACGTTTACATTCCAGTATAGCCTGGGGAAACCGTCTTAGTGAGTGCTTTCAGTTGATAAACGCATCCACAAGTAGGTAGAACAATTTAATAACTTATTTAAACTGGCAAATGATAATTATAAAACCGTCTCAATAGGAAAGCATTTTAAACAATACAGTTATGTGATATTTAATAGCGATATGGCGTTTTCAATATTCCCGAAGCCACTATTGCCCAGAAGTTGAAAGTTAGAAATTACCTCTTGATGTTCTGAGTTCGAAGGTAATAAGTTTTATTCAATTTGTAGTATTGCTATTGTATGTATTTAATACCATTCCAAATGTTAGTATAAAGTAACAAAACATTCGTTTATATATTGTATTTACATGAACTTTTGTACTCGAAAATCGACATGCATGTCTTCTACTTATTTAGGCAATATATCATTTTGCATATAATGTGAGAAACAAGAAACACCAATTTCACGTTCGAAGGAAAATATACAAACATGCTTAAACAGCTGTGTTATTACAGTTAAGAAACAACCATTTGTAAAATCTGTTTTTTGCTCATTAATCGTTAATATATTGACGGCGGTGCTTTGTTCTAGCGCATGAAGATGCATGTGAATAAAGTTTTGGCTTATTTTGGTAGGACATTACTTAAGCTATTGACCTTTAAATGAGTCAAATAGAGCAGTTTTTAACGCATGGGGTTAGTTTCATAGCAATAGCAGTTAGATGGTTCGTTAAATGTTATTGATTGGAGATTATATAAAAAGTAAACTGAATGTTGAAAACCATTAAGTACATTGTATAATGCATCTCGTTTATGAATTGCGTAATAGTTCATGCAAAAGTAAAATATAACAATATATTCGTAAAAAATGTGCCGGGTCACACTACTTTTAGTTCTTTTATAAGTTTTCAAAAATATAACACATCCCGAGTTATTGTAGTTAAATTAAAATCAGATCTTAAATGGACTTAAATCTTATTGTGTATTTGTGAACTGTGTATTGATAGTATCCCTAAGGTGGTGGAAGGGTATTGTAATCAAGTTGTGCTTGCCTATTAGATATTTGATAGCAACAAGATATGTACATGGGATATTTTTTAGTTAGTATTGAATACCCGGATGGCTATGTAGTTGATTTTGAACGTGAATGCAACTTGATGTATATTTAACTAGTAATTGGTCTGTATGAATTGCAATCTTTATTGTGTGTACAGTACAGCTCACGCCGCGGACAGATTCTTCTGTTAACGTATTTTAGCCGCGTATTTACTCGGCATGATGCCGAGGCACTCGGCGAAATTTCGCGGAGTGACGCCGCGTCTGTTTTTGCCTCGGCATCGATTCGCGGAGTAACGCCGCGTAGATGCGGCGATTCGCCGAGTATAACTATTTACAAATATTGATTGTATACTAATCTATAACACATGTTATCGAAATATAGAAACATACACAGAAAATACGCTGTGCGATTGTTAACATTTCTCTATATCTGCATACATTTAATTAAATTATCAATCGGATGTCATCTGTCAAAACAATTATTGTGTATGTCGATAACTAGATCTATATTGAGTAAAAGTTTACACAGTTAAATCCCGTAGATTATTTCGGAAACGAGACTTGCTTTAAACGTCTGTCATGTCGCCAAAATTGTTGCTCAATAATTTAAAGAAAATAAATGTAGTATTAGATACACATTTTACAACATGTACATGATTCTAGGCTTGTTATTCTTTAGCAAGGCAACCAGAATTCTAAATATGGCTGCCAGTGCAGCAACCATCTGCGAAAAAAGAGAGATATATTGTTGTTGCTTTGTCTAAGTTATCTCTATAACATTAATATGAGGATAAACAGTGCACCCACATCTCAACCTGTGCTTTGCGACACACTCTTTATAAATTTGAATGGGTTGTGTGCATTTCAAACTTGCGGTATAAAAAGCTATAACATAATTTTGAAAACTAAGATTATGCAATAGCGAACAACTTCAGTGCCTTCAGCGATTTGATATAATGTTTTATTTGACCGTACGATTATTAAACCTTTAACATAACATATTTTTATAAATCTTAAACTTGTAAAAATTCCAAAGTATGTATGTTATGTTCAAATACCCGTTATAATATAAAATGAAGCTTGCACTCTGGTATATATTGTTGGGACGCATTGGCCATGGCATGTATTACTAGTATGTATTTGTCTTTTGTTGAAGATCGTGTACCTTAAACATGATGAACGGGAGGGCTTGTGCGCTTGATATTTCGTTTATGTTAATACACTCAATATTTATAAGACCCATGGCGAACGCCTCATAAGTTTAAATTGTACTTGTGAAATCTGATACGGCTTTGGAAAATCCCGGTCTGTTGCAATCGATACCCCTGCAAAGCTTGTTTTTGTATATGATAAAATAGGTTTGCAAGTACGTCCTTTAATTTTTTTGGCTTGCTGTCTTAAGATTTTGTGAAATGGGAAGAACATATTTGCAATGCCAATTATTTTCAATGAATAACTTAAGTCGGGCAGACATAGCTGATATCTTATTAACTACTTTTATGTATAAAACTTCCGTGTGTAACGCAAATGCTTGATATATATTTGTTATTCAAATTTTCGGAACTGGACAAACCGATCGTTAAACTGATACTAGATTGCACACTCTTAAATAAAGAAAAGAAAATTCCCCTACAAGCTGGCCATTATTTACGTTATAAATAATACACTTAAAGTTTTTAGATGTGTATTTATATTCTTTTCCTACGAGACATGGTTTACTGGGATATACACGTAATAGGATGAGTTATTTTATTAAGTGCGATCAGTTATCATTTTCTGTTTGAAACAAGCATCATAAAATCGATTAATTGTATAATAGAAACACATAACATATTTTTATTATATATATTTATGGTTTTGAATTCATGTTGCATTTTATTATGTTTGTTTTTTTAATAAAAAAAGGGTATATCCTATGTACTGCAAATGACATTAAGTCTCGTCTTATTATCTACCATGTTGTTCTTTATATAATCGTCTTTTCCATAAACTCATTATAAGTATTATGGATATGTGAATAATAAAGCACAAAAATATAGTACCACATATAAATGGGGGACACACCTTCATATATTGGCAATACACCTCATTCGTTTTCTTATTTCATTCAAAAGTGTAAGCTCCCTTTAACAGGCCTACTTTTATTCCCGCATCATATTACAAGCTTAATGTTTACAGCACACAGCGGTAACATGTTACGAAACTGCAACTAAATTGCATGTTAAAACCCTCTTAAAAATGCAATAATTTATGTCAAGGCCTCAATTTCATTGTGGAAAAGTATACCGTACTTAAGCATGGCTTACGTGCATGTTAGCGCTGAAAACATGACAGTGCGCCGTTAGTTGTCAAACAAACATTTGAATACGTATTGTATCTTGCAATCTGATACAACGCCCGGAAATGGCGGTCTGATAAAATCAATATCCCAGCCAAGCCTGCTCTACATTAATATATTTTGCATACCAGCAGGCTGAATATAGTTTCTTAATTGTCCATGACAACAGGCAGATAAGTATTGAATGTGTAGAATTTCCAACGACTACAGGTGCATGCCATGGTGGTCTGATGTGTCATTATGCAAGGATATTTAATACGTGTTTCTTCCGATCATATTATTTTCCTGCCATTGTAAATTTTTTGCAATATGCATTGTATTATACATCAAGCCTTTTCAGACAACTATTTGTATGATCAAGGATAAGGAACATTCATGAACAACACGCTTTACATTGTAGTTAAGATCTTTAATCCTGTTACTTGCAAACGCCTATGCGCCATAGTGTGGTTTTCAGTAGTGAATCACATTATATTACATGTTAACTTGTATAAACAGCCATTGTATTTAAGTAGGTCATGGTTGTATTGATTGCTGAATATTTGCTTGGAGAGGCTTCTTAAGTTACAGGCGCGATTATGTAATTTGATTATTTAAGTCTAAAATAGTGTTCAGGTGATCATTTTCGTCGTAATTTTAAAGCTTTTTGGTAATGCGATCATTTTAAGTGTGGCAGTTAGAGCAGGTATAAATACCAAATGTTTCAATGCATATTTTGCCAAAAATCATGATAAAGGTTTACCACTGAAAACTTCACGCATCATTGCCTTCGATACGTATATGTAAGGCAAACGTATAATGGTGTTACGATTACAACCTTTTGGTAATTCATGACACGCAAGGAATTTTGTAAGAATAATGTAATGACAGTGTTCTTATTTTCTTAACGTAATGTTCTACACATGAATTTGCGGGGTACAGAATTCGCGCTATTTCGATTGCCAATGTGCTCCTGCGGTCTTTATCTTTAATACCCAGTCCATGTGAAGTAAAGCTACTTATTTGTAATCAGAACACTCGTTTAACCCTTTCCCTATCAGCAAAGTGGAAATGGCTATGTGCAAACAGCATAAAACCAGAACAGCCTGCGAGTAACTCGCAGTCTGTTCAGGTTTAATGCTCTTTGCTGCTCATCAGTATCTAATGTTTGTAGATGAAGGCTTAAGAACTTGAATCGAGTAAGAAAGGTCTTAAATTAAATATAACTTTCCAAGGGACTTCAAATGCGTGAAAATACGTATCTAAGTGGTAAAGGGTTAAATTGAAGCCTATTATGCTTGTTCGATGTACATGTATACACGTCAGTTCTAATGTTTAGCGGTCCACTTCTACATCTATGTTCAAATGCGGTCGTGATATTGAACATAATCAGCATCATCATCATCAGCAACAGCAGCAGCATCGGCGGCGGTGGCGGGGCGGCGGCGGCGTCGTGGTCGTCGTCGTCATTTTCATCACCATCATCATCATCATTTGCATATGATACTTCACGTGTCTGAAATATATGTGGTTCCATTAGCTGAAATACAATAATGTTCTGTGAACAGCAGTATTTGGCATACGTACGTGTTTTTTTTATGCCCCCCGAAGAGTGGCATGAAGTTTTTGAACTGTCCGTCAAGCCGTCCGTCTGTCTGTCTGTCTGTCCGTCAGTCCGTCCGTCCGTCCGAACACTTTATCATTGGTCATAACTTTTGCAATATTAAAGATAGAAACTTGATATTTGGAATGCATGTGTATCGCATGGAGCTGCACATTTTGTGTGGTCAAAGGTCAAGGGCATCCTTCAAGGTCAAAGATCAAATATATGGCTTCAAAGCGGCGCAGAAGGGGGCATTGTGTTTCTGACAAACACCTCTCTTGTTAGTTGTTCGCTTGCGAACAATTAAGATTAAGAGCTAGTTTTGCAAGTCGGTCTGCTCTTAACTACCCTAAGAACGATGACCACCGCATCTGCTTGTGCACACTGATTAGCCTGTTTATGCTTCACCACTGGTACACTGCAGACAGTGAGTGTGTGTATGTAATCAATAGTGTTTAACAGCCTGTGCGACGACATTGGCCAGTTTGTCATTGAAATCTGTACATATTGGCTGCATTCAGGGAAAACGGGGCCTTATGTATGTCCAATAAGTGGTGTCCTGTGCACACTGATTAGCGAGTGCAGTTCGCACAAGCTAATCAAGGACGACACTTTCTGATTCTATGGTGTTTTTCGTTTAAAGACAGTCTCTGGTACTGGGTTGACAATTTATGCATATGCATTAAGCCCTGTTTTTCCAAGAAGCTGCAGTCAGTATACAATACACTAATTGTTTCAGTAATGAAGGAACTGAAACAGCGTAACGGTAACGATACAGTGTGTTTAAATTATATTTTATTTAGAGGAATTGTCCGAACGTAGTTAATCTACATTGAATAAACATCATGATTTCGGAACTTGTAATCAGTTTCTATCCCAGGTAAATTATAGTTTATAAGATTGCTCGCCGAGTGACTCAGCGTCATATCACCAACAATTTCCTCGGCATCATGCCGAGGCGTGCCGCGGCGTGTCTCGGCGAACAGACACGGCGACTCGGCGACCAGATGGTCGATGCCGAGTCGACTCCGCGAACAATTGATGTCGTCAAACTCCGCGGATCGCGGAATTTGTTGGTTTTGCGTGAGCTGTACTGTATGCTAGGATAAGTAATTGTTTTATTTATGTATGGTTATACTATTGCTCAACATAACGCTTTCATTTGATTATATATAAATAATGATTAAGGTTATATAATGTGCGTACCGATCTATTTTGTAATATACTTTGCTTAACCAAAACTAATTAAAATTGTTTCTCCCGAGAGGGTTAGCTGTAGTCATAGCAGTGAGATGTAGAATTAATTAATAATTGCAGGAGAGTCAAACAGGTCACTTTTAAATTATTCATTTTTACTCTAACGTTCTTTTACTGTAAAATGGTCGATTTGAATCAATTTGCGCATGCCCAAAATGTCTTAAGATGCATAAAGAACTTCCAAAATCACCTAACGTACATATATATGCTCAATATCTTACGATAATAACAATAAAAGCAGAATTTTAATACCTAATCAATCATGTTAAACAGATATTACTGAGATTGCTTTTTATCGCTTAAATTATGTAGCAAGAGCATTTGATGTGATCGACATACCCGTAATTACAAACGATAAGAACACTTCAATCAGGTTTGCTTAACATTCTTTGTAATAATTTTATTAAACTGACTGCATTTGCATCAACAAAGTCTATCAGTCAATTAGCCAAGTATGCTTAACTGCCTTCATTACATATTTATATTTCTATATCGTTTTACAAATTACGGAAGGTTAAGAAATGCTTGTTTAATTTGTAACGAAACGATACTCAGTCCAAGTATTCTTTAACATTCCTTCCATTTTTGTTCTAAATTTACAGAGCATGTTTTGCAAATCAGTATGAGTTAGCTACGCTAAGGACGGTAACTCACTACGCTAAGAACGATTACCGCTGCCTGTTTATACTTCACTGGTGCACAGCAGACAGCTTATAATTATGTCAACAATTCACAATTTAATAAATGTTAAAATCCTTGTTTATACATTTATTGATTCTTCGGTTTAATACCATCTTTTCTTGTGATTTACATAATTTAATGAATGTTCTTGTTATTAACATAATAATGTAATACACATAATTTAATAAATGTTAAAAGTAAATATCATAAGAATATAATTTAATAAAAGTTAAAAGCCATGTTTAAGCATTAACTGATTGTTAGTTGTAACACTATCTTTTCTTGTAATTTACATAATCTTGTACTTTACACAATTTAATAAATGCTTTTGTAATTTCCATAATCTTGTAATTTACATAATTTAATAAATGTTACAAGCCCAGTTTAAGCCTTTATTGATTTTCAGGTTTAATACTATCATTTCTTGTATTTTTATAGCTTATATATGTTCAGAACCTTAACGGTAGTATGCTACATATGTATTGCTTGCGCATAAATTTTTTCTTTAGATAAAGAAATAATAAATAACATTGAAACGGTGTTATCCAATACTGAAGCTTTGCAATTAGGAACACAACAATAAAATACCATAATAACAGAGGAATGTATAAAAGTGATAAACTGATATGTATAGCTCGCTGGTAAAATCTATGTTAACCTGTTTCCATTCACTGGCGCTATCTTGTCGATACAGTGTATTGGCCAGCCAAGTGTTTATAACAGCTTGTGCGACGACATCTGTACGTTTATCATTGAAATCTGTACCTATTGGCTGCTTTCAGGGAAAACGGGTCTTAATGATGCATTAAAAGTCTGTCATGTGGGCAAAATTGTTTCTCGGTAATTTAAAAAAAATAGATTAAGTATTAGATACACATATCACAACATGTACATGATTATAGGTTTGTTATTCATTAGCAACGCAACCTGATGGTTAAAACGTACCCACAAAAGGGATATGCGTGTTAATCAAACCGAAATCTATACACAAATGTGTATTCAAATGAGCAATCATACATGTATGTGATTTACATGAACTATTTCAACCAAGGGCTGTCCTCGCCGTCAATTGAAACATTAACAATTGGTTTGATTAAACGAATGTAGTTTCCTGCCTTGATCATTCAAGGATTAAAGAAAGGTGGAGGGTTTTCTCCAACGTGAAATTTTACTTTTCTTTCATTATCACAAACGTAACAAACATAAATATGGTTACTTTAATGTTGCAATATTTGACAAATATTATGTTGTAGTTGCTTTTAATTGTGGATGGCTACTTAAAGTAAACAATGGTTATTATTCGTATTATTCTATATCCAATAAATTCATCAAATCGGCATGCTTCATATATACCAGGTGACCGTCAAATATATTCCGGTATCGGATCCTAAAAGTCTGTTTTTTTACCATATTGGACAGTTGATTACAAGTTCTCTAAGCAATTGTTTTATAACAAAAAAAGCCGTTACCGAGAAAAAGTATCCGACTGTACAATAATCGATTCACACGGACACTTGTCTTGAAAAAAGCATAGATGCAATTAAAGCATTTAAAAATCAAAATTAAAATTTAAATGAACAAAGAACTGAAGAAATTGATATAGAATAAAAAGCTAATCAGACGTTTAAACCGTACAATACGTTATACATTTGCACTCGCATACAGTTCGAAGTCGTATTGGACTCGTCCAATATGACGTCAAAGTGTCTGCTCGTCCAAATATATCTCCGTATTGAACAGTGAAACGTCGAATAATCTAAAAATATATAAAGGCGATTGTTGCGTTGTATCAGTTATTTCTCCTTATAATCTGCTTCACTTGTGACTTAGTATTCCTCAGAATACTGCTACCACTGCCTTAAGTTAACATACATATTATATATACCCTAATCCAGCAAGACATTTTTACCTTTATATAGACTCCGTTATGATTCATACTCACGTCGTATCTGTTAACAAATGCCAACAGGACGTATTCTTTTGAAGACTCGATCGTATGTTTTTTCGTTGTGCTCTCTTCTTCAAGTGATATTTTTACAAAACTCAGTAAAACCATATAAACGCACGCGACAATACCACTTATTGGCCAGCTGTTCAGTTCTCTAGAAAAAGCGAAAGCACACGCACTTAGTTATTCTTACACATCAATGAATATTACATCACTGGTATCAAATTATATACGTGCATATAGTAGCTTATAATGGCAACTATTTTTTCAAATATACAGTATGACAACACTATTCAATCCAATAGCGTTTTACAACAAATAGTTTATCGCTGTATTTGCCTAAGTGAAATAAGCAGCTAAACTTAAGAATAGCATACAATTAATGTTTTAAAGTTAAATCAGCCAGTGGTACATCAACAAGATTAAACATATAAACAAACAACAATTATAAAATAATTCTCAAAATCGACCCTATTGTAATCGAAAGGAATTTATACCGAGAACGTGCGGTTGTTTTAACTTTATCTTTGTACAATTAAGGTCAAATTGTACTGATGTAAAAAAGAAGATCTGATCAAAATTAAAGATTTAATGTATTCGTATTTTAGCCTGTTTCTATATAATGGTTATTTATAAAACAAACGGTTACCTTTTGACAAGACTGTGTGAGAACGATGTTGCGCGCACGTTGCGTCGACATTATTTTTGCATTTTGTTTTATGATCAATAAATATTCCATCAACAAACGGGATATAATCGTAAAGTAAAACCATAGTCTTTATAAACAACATGTAATTGCTTGTTCACGTTTTTAGATAAATGAAATGTATTGTATCTTGGAACAAATATTTAAAATATTGAATATTTTAATTTATTGTATGATGAGACGTATAATGCCCGTGTATTTGTGTGCATATTTGGTGTTTACGAAATCTGTAAATGGGTGAGGATCATCATGAATGAAACAAAAAGACGAACATCCAAATTTCAATGTCGACTATAGCCCAGTCGACGCTATAAGTGTCGTGCAATCATTGTTTAAATGTCATATAATTTATTAACAAATATAAGTGGTCTGCCTCTTGAATAACTTAAAGGATTATTGTTAAACGAGTCGTATGCATGTTAAGGATTTAAACTACTACTACTTCTACTACTACTACAACCACTAAGAACTAAGACCTTAGTCGAGCTTGTTGAAGGAACAAGTAGCACCTTGTTAGCTTATCTGAAGGGAACCAGGTACTCTGGTCGCTCTTAAAACTGCTTTATCTTGACTCAGCATGGGTTCTAAATGCCTTTAAAATCTTGCAAAGATCTGTGTGTTTGTCAAACAGTGGATTTTTTCAAACAGCATAATGTTTAGTAATGTCTTTCAAACTTTCCAAACATAAAAGGGTTGTATCTGTGTAGCAAAATGTTTGGTTTAAGCAGATTGGCACAACGCATAGAGTTTTATAGATATCAACTAATAAGATGTAATTGTTAATTATTTTAAGCATTTAAAGCCACACACCTTCAAATGAAAGTAAATTTAAGTACAAATAAGAAACATATTTTATCTATGCCAATTTGAATACATCTGATGGATACAAGGTTGAAATCCGTCTCTTTTGCGCTTTAAACTTTATAATAATCGCGTTTATTGAAATGGACGTATACGTCTAGAAATCCTTCTTTCGGTTTTAAAATTTAAAAAATAATACATGACTTGCTAACTAGGCTATAGATTTTTTTTATATGTCATTTAGAATATATCTGGTTGTTACAAGGTAGAAATCCGTCTTTTGGGGGGCTTTAAAACTAAAAAATAATCGCGTAGTCGAAATGGACGTATAAGTATAGAACTCATACTTTCGGTTTTAAAATTTAAAAAAAATTACTTGCTAACTAGGCTATAGATTTAATTTTATCAATGACATTTATAATATTTCTGGTGGTAACAAGGTAGAAATCCGTCTTTTGTGCGCTTTAAAACTTAAAAATAATCGCGTTTGTCGAAATGGACGTATGCGTATACAAATTCTACTTTCGGTTTTAAAATATAAAAAAATACTTGCTAACTAAGCCACATATTTAATGACAATTTTGCACATTTTCAAATTGCATCTTTATGTATTGATTAACATGTATTTCAGTTCAAGGTGTGTGGCTTTAATAGATAACACACACTCGAATTAACACTTAATTGCAATGTATTATTTTATGAATTTCATTCCATTAAATTGTGTTCATAAACTCCTAACCAAAAGTGAAAACTTAATACAAACACCCTTTGTTAAATGTCGGATCAATAACCCAACAAAGACTTGTTAGTAAATTAATAGCGCGTTCAGATAAAACCAAGTTGGCTGAAGAACTTCATTGTTTTCATTTCCAGATTGAAATTTGAAATTAAAATAAAGATAACTTCACAATTGCGCGGTAAACTTATTTTCAAATATGCCTACAGAAGTGTCGGAATATCTATTTCTGAGTGTAGGATTGCAGTTATCGAATAACGACTTATATGCTCATATACTGGTTAAAAAGCTTGCTTAGGAAATGTTGAAGTTGGTTAACTGTCAGGCGTCATTTGACTGAAATACGAATGATGAGAAGATGTTTCGCGCATATAAACTATGCATGCGTTGATTATTATACGAATAACTCAGTATTAATAAAGAGAAAAAAGTTAAGGTATTAGGATCAAATATTACGGTAAGACGGTATTATGGAGCTTTGCAATGTGTGTATTTTCTGCGCTGGTCTTCTAAATGTCAAAACAAATAACGAAATAAAAATATTAAGTGTTGACATATAACAATAAGTCGTAATGGTTGAGCCTCAAATTTAATGTCAAAAAGTTTCACTAAAGAATAAATGTCACAAATGTTCATTAAACAATTAAACGTAGTTGAGAAGACCTCAACTTGTATTTAAATGTAACGACATTTGTCTTACGTAATGGCGGCAAAGCGAGTCGTTAATAACGAGGCTTGAAATTTATTTACGCTGTGAAACATATTCATTTATTGATATGCTACGCTTTCCAAAGGGCATTTAGCTCACTGGGTTACCGGTCCTCAGTAGAAAAATCAAAGTTTGCAGACCCATAATTGTTAGAGACCTGCTTAATATAATATACGCAAAAAAGAATAGTGTTTATGTACGGTATAATACTTATGTGTCTTAATATTAACAAAGAATACATTTACATTTCTTCTTGTTGAACTACACACTACTGCTACACCAAAATTAGTACTTGAAATTCAGGAATCCAAGGTATAGGTTATATTATTGCACATATAAAATGCATTCAAAATGTTATTTTATACGCACGTATGCCTTGTGTTAAACGTAGTTTTAATTGATATATTACGATTTGTCACCTTAAGAAAATGCATATTAAAACACAATCACACGTCACCTGCATTGTCGTTAGAAATTTTCATACACTTTAAGCAATAAATAAATCAGTTATTGCTCTAAACATAGGTAGACGTGGACATACTTCGTAAAATTATGTTCAAATTATTTGAACAAACATTGAAAGGTAGACACAGTGAAACAGAAATAATTGTTGGACACCGACTTGCGGCGGTCTTTATTAAATAATTTTGTGTCGTGTTGTGCAGGAGGAGTTATGTAAAAAAAAAGTATCTTTATGTGATTGATAGTTTCTCTATCTATTAACAGTACTGTAATTCCAAATAAACAATTATAAATTGTGTCGATGTTTATGTCGTGCGTTTACTTTTTTCAGACGTTTTTTCATTACGAAAACTTATTGAAACAATCACATCCTATATGTTAACAGAAGAGTCATTCTATACATATTTGGCGGTGACGTCAATCTATTTGTATCACAGACCGTCGTCGACCAAACGAACACAGTTTAAAGTTAAACAAAATAATAGCCGCTTCGCCTGATGCTATGAACTTTGAAAAGCTTGCATTTTATGTCTGGAGATCTCGGTGTTTGCATCGATTTATTTAATAATATTTAGCGATTATCCGCGTAGTATTTGTTTATCTGATTACATTTAGGCATTTCAATGTCGGAGTTATTATATATGGTATATTCTTGTTCATGTTTTCATATTGTTAAAAAATCAGTTAATTTACAAAGTATAGTATGGATGTTTTCATGTTGTTTGTTATTCCATTATGTTCTTTAGCATGTGTACAAGACATTTAACAGCAATAACGGAGGCAAAAGTCTCATTCTCTTCGACAAGCAAATCTGAATGTATGCAATATATCTGACTCGCTTCAGCAGATTGGCTGTTATACAAAACATTTGGCTGAAAACGAATGAACTGGTATTATGTTTCACAGTAATGTGATGAATCTTACATTCGTGAATAACTATCATAGTATTGAGTATTGAAGTATCGGTCGTAGTTATGTCGAAATATATCACCGTGTGATATGAGCAAGACCCGAAACGCAGAATTTAAAATCAATAGCAAAATAAGGAAATAAAGCCATGTGTTCTATGTATGTTCTTATAATTGTGTGTAGATTGTAATTTTAGTTTCCTTGATTTGCATGTATGACCAATATGGGTTATTATTCTGACTAAGAAAATATGTTCTGCACAAGTTGTATGTAAAGCAGGTGTTATATAAATCTATGTTACATTGTTAGATTCACAACAACAAAATAATTGGCAAACACATGAACATGTCTTAATAATATTCCTATGTATCGTCACTTTTGCATAAAATGATAGCCAAATTATAGTAAGATTATTCTGGACAATTTCGGCTGTAACATATTACTGATTTCATTTTAATTTTAAATTTTCTTTTTTGTCTAATAATAAAACTAAAGATTCGTGGATTCAATGGATCAGTAATGTATACTTCAATAGCCTGCATCACATCATCATAGTTTCACTTATCAGTTACACATGTTCTGCGTTATCCCGTTATTAATGGGTGACCAGACGTGATACATCAATTGCGTTATTTTATACGACGACTTCTTTACAACCATAAATTAATCAATTATAGTTGAGCAAGCTTTGGAATCAATAGCACGATTTCATCCTCATCATCATCAGCAGCAGCAGAATCATCATCATCATCATCGTCATCATCATCATCATCATCATCATTATTATCATCATCATCATCATCACTATCATCATCATCATATTCATATTCATATTCATCATCATATTCATCATCATATTCATCATCACCATATTCCTCCTCCTCATCATCATCATCACCAACATCATCATCATCATCATCATCGTCGTAGTCGTCCTCGTCGTCGTCGTAGTCGTCGTTATCATCATCATCGTCATCAACATCATCCTCAACCTCATCATCATCACCATCACCATCATCATCATCATCCCCATCATCATCATCATCATCATTTTTTTTTAACAACATCCGCGTGCGAGGATCAAACGAAACTTGGAACTAAGGTTATGCATTAAATAGTCGTAAACAAGAAAAAATTTCAGCGAGCGAATGAAAACGTGAAGAAAACTTTACAATTATTATGGAATTCCCAGAACTACTTTTACAACATTACTCTCCGCCTATGGTTTGTGTCAGAATGTACCAGTCTTAAGTTCCTACTTGGCAAGTCTCGGTTAAGAGTAAAATGTACAATAACCCATGAGAACATTCCATGTGTATGGCCAAATAATCGCATTTTTTCCATGTAATATACAAACGACATTTAACAGTGGGAATACTTTTTTATTGTGAATGTGCATTAGGATATTAGTTGGACATTAGGTTTTCTGGTGATCAAAACAGAGAGATATAACCTTCAAAATTGTATATTGTCGATGACAAACACTTAAATTGAAATGGAGTGAACATTTAACAATCAGGCACATGTCTTAATATTGACATTTTGCGATAATATCACTTAAATGCAATAAATCAATGGTTTAATTAAAAACTTATGTCTTTGAAGCGGTATGGGATCACTAAACACATAGTAAAATTGTTTGCATAAGCAAATATAAGCATCAATAAATCAGGCCTCATTGCCCAAAAACAAATTTTAAGAATAGATAAATTACGACATAAATAAACAAAATAAATCGGGCAATATTTACAGAAGCTTTTTTAAGATGGTAGCTATAAATTTGGTTCCGTTTTTTATTTACATAGTCAACTTGAAGATTAAGTAGTGTTCCCTTCGGTATCATTTTTATGTAAGAGGGCATAAATATTAACCATTCAATACTTCACATCCCTTGGAGACCGCCCTACATGCATCGCATGCTCTTTTAGCCATTGGTATCAGTATGGCGTTTACTGCGCTTAATAAAACGTAAAACGGACTGAACCAAAGACCAATACTGACCCAGTACCCAATTTTAGGAATGTTGACATAAAGTAATCCGAACTTGATCTGAAATTCTACGAGTGTTGAGTTATTTAAAGTAAACCTTCAATTATTTATCTTTTAATTAAAAGCTTAAAAACATATTACCTTCGTTGCTTACCGGAGAGTACTTAGTGAAGAGAAGCAGTGGAAAATGTATAGGGCTGTGTGATGAAAGGTTCGCCTTTGGGCTGCAAATGCGTACATTTGATTTATAGAGTAGAAACAAGATGAACGTGATGGCACTGAAATGCTTATCATACTTCAAGATACACCAATTATCAAATACACTTACATTGTTTAACCCCAACGTTCTCAGATTCAAACATGGCCGTGATATTGTAAATAAAATTATTATGAACAAGTTTGATCAATGCTGATTAATACATAGGCCTACAACATTGGCTGTATATATATATATATATATATATATATATATATATATATATATATATATATATATATATATATATATATATATATATATATATATATATATATATATATATATAGGCGTTGTCAAGATAAAAAGTCTGATAAAGTTTCATCAATAGCGATTCATAAATGTTTTCTTTTGCATTTCGATATAGACATACAATTGGAATCTAAATAAATAACAATCTGTTTTAAGGTGTAATGGCTGTCTTGCTTTAGACTATTTTTTTTATATTCAAACTGTTAGATTATGTAGCATATATTCTAATTTATTACTTTATGGAGATTATACACTTTGCTACATGCACATTTCGTTTTGTATGGTTGATATTATGGGTAAATATATCATGTATGTAAAAACATATCCCAGTGATAACCTTGTTCATTCTATGCTTGGATGATCTGTTCGACACTTGAAACGAACGTTTATAGTTAAGGATACTCAGACGCAAAGACGCCTGGAGTGTGTTTAATATAGATTTTTGTATTCGGATTATATATAAGCAATTTGAAATATGAACGAAACGTATACATGTACTTAAAAGTATATTGAATTCAATCAAATATGAAGCGATGATCAATGCAGTCATATAAGCGGTTATATTAGAAATCGTATAATTGTACGAAACCGTGTACTCATCATACATTCTATGGCGGGTAATTAAGTTTTAACAACATTAAGACAGTTAAGTCTTTTAAATCCTTTTTCTTTCATAAATGTTGTTATCTTTATACGTTTACAACTCTTGTTTGCATTTAGCAATTGACGAAATATGGAAAGAATCGCAGCATACGATGAACATTTACACACACAGTGAGATTTGACGGCAATGCCGTATCCCTTACAACAACAGAGTAGTATTGCCAGTATATCGTCGAGTTTGAACTATCAATGGTAGTAACGTAGTTCTTATCTTAATAACGTTATTTTTTAAGTCTGTCGTTTAGTAAATCTTAACAGTAATCGTATTAAAAAATGTATTGCATTTAATACCCGACACATATCTACGCAACATAGATATACAATTCATGTTATATTTATCAATTACGGTAGTCCAGTCATTTTACAGTTTGACCTTAAAGGGATCTTTTCACGCTTTGGTAAATTGACAAAATTGAAAAAAGTTGTTTCAGATTCGCAAATTTTCGTTTTAGTTATGATATTTGTGAGGAAACAGTAATACTGAACATTTACCATGGTCTAATATAGCCATTATATGCATCTTTTGACGATTTTAAAACCTAAAAATTATAAAGCGTTGCAACGCGAAACGATTGAATAATTTGGAGAGTTCTGTTTTTGTCGTTAAATTTTGTGAAACTACGAAGATTGCTTATATAAGGTATAAAATACGTTCAGGTTGGTACACGGCGGAATAGCTCAGTAGGATAAAGCGTTTTTACTTCAGGACTCTGGCAGGACTCCAGGGGTCACTGGTTCGAAACCTGATCCGGGCAATGTTCTTTTCCTTTTTTTAATTTTATTCTTGATTTTTTACTGGAGCTTTTACGATCCAATGTTTACATGTATCGATATAAAGCATTTAATGAATAAGTTAAAAAATGCCAAAATCTGTGAAAAGGCCCCTTTAAAAAAATGCAACAGAAATTGTTTTACATTTTTTATTGATCGTATATAGTTATTAAACAAATATGAAAAATCTAGAATAATCGAAGCAGGGGAAATATGAAAATAATCGAGTTTATTTTTCCTATTATATAAATTAAAGAATTGTCTCAAATACCCCACCGTACCTAAGCTACTCGGAGGATTTTTCGGTGGTTGTTAACGATGACAACAGCGTCGATGAAGGTCGTTGGTGATTTAAATGGGATTCGTGCTTGATTTGTTTAGAAAAAACAACTTTACAGGTGAGTTTTCGTCATTTACAGGTCATATCTCTTGTGCGACAAGTATGTTAAGCCATTTAAAGTGCAAAAATACAAATGTTACATGTTTTCGCGGTTTAAGATTGAACAACATTATTTAGTAATATTTTCTCGCTTTGAGTGGCATTCTATTTTCATACGCACAAAATATAAGTTACATTTATAAAAAAATCAATCATAATCACCACTAAACACACATTTTTGGGTTGAAACGTTGTCCGCAGGAACGCAGCTGGGTGAATATTTGATTAGGTTCCATTCTTAATAAAAAAATATTCAAAAAAACATTTAGTAAAGCAGTGTCGACAGACCGTTTATCAGTTACGTACATGTCAGACGGACGTCAACCTAAGCTGGGCACGACCTAATGTGACCCAGATCGCGATTATGAAGGCTTATTTGACGCACGTCAAAAGCTGTGAAGAGAACACCGTTACGGACATAAATATTTGTTTGATAATATTATTTTATTTCAACTTAATTTAAATGAATTTTTCGGCGTTGTTTCATTGTATAAAGTGATCATGAGTGGCTATTACATCAATTCCAAATCGCCAGTGACTTTATTAAGTGACTTTAAGAACATTAAGTGCGTAACGGTGTAAATACACATTTTAATTACGTTTTACAACTTTAAGAATTTCTATAAAATGTTTGGGTACATGTTGATATACTAAATTCTTCTTTCATCGGACACCTTTTTGAAGACTTTATGATGTTAAAACACGTTTGCAGTTTTTGTTGAATCTGTATGTATATTAAAGTCTCCTTTTCATGCGGCGTAACGGTGTTTTCACATTTGTAACGGTGTGGACAGATTATCATATACTTTCATATTCTTGTTTATTCGCATCGTGTTTTTTACTAGAAATTATGTCAGATAAGTTCCATGTAAAATTTGTGATGTTGTTTGAAAAACAATCGGCGATATGAATACAAACTTTATTCGCATCATATTGTTTGTATAAATTTGTCCACACCGTTACGATGTTGTCAACACCGTTTCTCATTCATCGTAACGGTGTGGAACGTAACGGTGATGACATTCGGGAATTCTGACAGAACTGATTCCAAATGTAATAATTCTCCATTTTTGTCTGATAAATTCCATGTAAAATTTGCGATGTTGTTTGAAAAACAATCGGCGATATGAAAACGAAGTTTATTCACACCATAATGTGTGTATATATTTGTGCACACCGTTACGATGTTGTCATCACGTTACTCATTCAGAGTAACGGTGTGGACCGTAACGGTGATGACATTCAGGCATTTGATCATCCACAAACAGCATGCTACTTGTCTCAAAAACACATTACGCACACATTATTTTGTGGCATCTAAGAATACATAATATTTAAAAATCCTAAAAGAACAGGAAGTGGAAATAGCAAAGAAAATGGAAGAACGGTGTTGACACTGAATAAAAGTACGTTCAATATTTTACTTACTTTTTAATGATTTTCACATTTTTCGCGCTCTGTTCATTGCTTCATTATGACGTAAAAGGTTGAAAGAATGTTTACTTTTCGGAAAAGTTGTATCCCCGTATCATTCCCGTGCGGTAGTTGAAATTTTCTTCGTAACGGTGTCGACTTGAAAAATTAGGGACAGAGCCATAACTGACCATTTATAAATATTCTGCATATAAAGCTACTAAATGTAACTGTTATTCAGTTAAGTTTAAATATATTTAGCTCCAAATGGTTGGGTTTTTTATTTTCGTTTGACATTCTTTTATAAAACAATCAAGAAAATTACCCTTTAAGAATTCGGACAACACACCGTTACTAAAATACATGGGGGTTAGTTGCTTCGACAAAGCATAAAACTGCTTTAAGCGTGTGATCTGCTAAGAACTCTTATCTAATATTGTTAACATATTATTTAAAATTGTAATTATGAAACTTATCTCTGTTAATGTCTAACATTTAGATAATTGTTGAATATGGACAGTAAATGGAACCTAATCAAATATTCACCCAGCTACTGCATTAAAAACTCAAGTACGGAAGCGCTTTTGTGTCATAATTTCAATTCTGACTCTACTCATTTACTCATTACTTAAAAGTCTATAGCTACCAATACAACATAAAATACTTATTTTTTTCCTTTCCTTTATATTTCAGTTGAATCCAGCAGGTGTGTGACAGATGTTCAGACAATTGACAAAGCATTTGGTGACCAGTCTGTTTTTGTAAGTAATTCCTGGGTTTTGAAATAAATGACAGAAAATTAGTGTATCCAATATATTTTTGCCAATCTAGTTATCTATGCAATCTAAAATACATACATGAAATTGTCATTAATGGATCATTGTTTAAGCTCATGTTAATTAAGGTTATTGGTCTTCTGTTGTCATCCTTCTTTGGGCTTTCATGTTGGACGCTTCATGAATACTTGCATCAGCCAGATTCACTCATGTTTACGGTGACCATTACCAGACATGATAACAAGCATTTTGCTTTCTAACAAATTTGCTCCCATAACAAACATTTCTATTTTTTGTATTATGTATTTCAGACAATAACATGGAAGTGATTTACCTGATGTCTGGCGGATAATGTTAGAAATCCTGTCATGTGAGTATTATTGTGTCAAAAATAATGAAATTAATATAATTTATCGTTCAACAATATGAAGAAATCTACTATAACGTTTTACCACGCATGCCCTATTTTGAAACTAGAATCAGACCAACATTATACTAATAAATATGGTGCAATACAAGTGTACAGGTTCAAAGTTTATATATTATTAAAAATAAATGCAGTAATGAAAAAACAATATTCAGTAAGTGTGTAACATAAACCTAACAGTTGTCTCCTCTTTATATTACAGAATGGATATCATGATTTGCTGTATATGTCACCATGCAGTTGAAGACAACCAAGGCTCTAAACTTACAGTAAAAGGATGCAGTGGAATAAATGATGCTAGCTTGAAGAGACAGGATAATGTTCAGGCTGTTCCAGGAAATTTTGTTCACATTGCATGTCGAAAGACGTACACAAATGCTAATGTTATTGTTCGCGATACAAAAGAAAACCTTAGTCCAAACACCTGATTTGTGAGGTCTAAAGCTGATGTATTGAATTTTCAAGAACATTGTATATTTTGTGGTCATTCTGCTAAATACAATGACAGAAAACGCGGTTTGGATGTTTTTCCAGTAAGGAAATAAGAGTTTCAAAAAACTATAATAGAGTTGTGTTCAGCTAGAGGAGATGATTGGGCTGATAAGGTCCGGGGCAGGATAGAATATGTAAATGACCTACCAGCAGTTGATGCAGTTTACCACCAGTCCTGTAGCATCAATTTTAGAACATTTAAAGATATGCCAACAAATTTCCGCAGTGTTACCGAATCTATGACGATGACATCACCAAAACGACGCAGACCCACGAACGAAGCAGCACATCTAGCTTTTTAACAAGTGATCTCATCATTAAAAGAAAGTGACGATGAGCAAATAACAGTTACAGATTTAGTTGGCCAAATTACATGACTTCTATTCACAAGGAAAGTTAGATAATGCCGAAGCCCAAAAAGTGACTCTTTTAAAAACAGCAGCTAAGTTAATTCAAAATGAAGGAATGAATCAAGGATGTAAAAAGTGACAAATTAGTTTATCCAAATCCGGATGATATCGCCAATAAGCAGTTTGTGCCTGAAAGCTTATTAATCTTTTTAAGAGAAATATTTTCGGGGAAGGATTCTGATGTAAAATTGTGCTCAATAGGTAAAGCCATTATGCAAGCTTGTCGACCTAGAACTATCATAGCTCCATTACAGTTGGGGTTGGCTGTTCAGCTCCATCATCATTTTGCGTCAAGGTATCTCATTGATGTGTTGAATAGCCTTGGATTTTGTGTGTCTTACTCTGAAGTGCAGATGTTCGAGTCAAGTGCAGTTTTTACAAACAATACAAATATTGAAAACTATCATGAAGACATGTTCATTCAATATGTGGGTGACAATGTAGACCATAATCTACGGATTTTGGATGGACACAATACCTTTCATGGTATGGGTATGATTGCCTGTGTTACACCGGCAAACTTTGGTTATTAACCAGTGACAAGAAGGCGCATTACAACTGAGGATCTCTTGTCAATTGGAAGGATAAATAAACAATATTACACAGCACCATGTAATTCAAAGCCTTCACTGAAATTGTCAGAGATAACATTACAGAATAAAACTCGTTTATGTGATGCTTACAACAAAATTTCATTTCTTGCGCAGATCACTTGGCCACACAGGAAACCTGGACCCGAATGGTCAGGACTTATGCAGATGATAAGTAAAGGTGAACACCCAGGTAAATCATCGGTTATCCTGCTACCTATGATTGATATGGATCCGAACGACATGTCATGCGTTTTCACAACACTTCAGTATATTTCTAGCCATGCATACAAGTACAAGCAAACCGCAGTTGTCACATTTGATCAACCATCGTATTAAAAAGCAGTAACAATTGTATCTAAAGCTAATGATGGTACTTTGCTAAAGGACATGGTAGTTCGACTAGGCGGATTTCACTGCATAATGAGCTTTCTGGGATGCATTGGCCAACTAATGTCAGGCACAGGATTGAATGAATTGTTTGAAACAGTGTATGCTCCAAATACTGTGCCACACATTATGAGCGTGAAAGCAGTTGCAAGAGCTGTTCGCGGACACTCGTTAGCCTCAACTGCCCCTATGTATTATTTTGATGCGTGAGGAAATAATTAGTACTGTAGAAAACCCTATTGATGATAATAACAACACACCAGCAACTCCAAGTAAAACAAACTGCAATAATGCAGAAAGTACATTTAAAGGAATTAGCTACACTGTGTCTCTCAGCATGCAAACAATGACTGACCTCTATGAAAAGCTTGTATCTGGTAAAATCTAGCACAAGATGTGTATGACAATGAACTTTTAGATAAGTTATTTCGATCCTGGTTGGACACAAATCTCGTCTGAAAGTGTACCCATCAGCAGCATTGTGGATCCAGTATTTGGAAACTATGAAGAAACTTCCCTAAAGCCATCCAAATGTTTGTCAAGCATTTCAAAATGGTTTACAAGTTGTGAGACAAAGTGAAAGATACTGGGCACGCTTGTCACCAGACCTTGTTATTGAGCAAGTCCTAATGAGAAGTGCAAAAACTACAGGTGGAATGACACGTGGTAAGGGTATGTCAGAAAGCCAACGTACACAATGGCTTTTATCCATGCCTACATGTGTTAAAATGAACAATGCAATGCAATCTTTCTGTGAGAAAGAATTTCAGTCCAGTCCACAACATAATAAGGAATTTGGGAAAACTCGCAATGAGTGAGACTACAAGGACACACAAACATTCGTGTCCTTTCTAGAAGAAAGAACTCCATTTCGTAAGGATCCTCTTTTGTTCAATATAGAAACTGGTGTCACCCCCTCAGAAAACGTGAATGTACATAAGGCTTAAAGTGTTGGGGATGGAATTGTCCAGTCTATGATGGGACAAGATGCTTTTGAAATCACATTTAAACGGAACAAAAGGGCGGTTACTCTGGACGCTGCACCGCGGACCAAGACAGATGACGTTGTGAAAGTTGATCCACAATTACTGTTTCAAAGACTATCTACAGCAGCCCAGATATTTGCTGATGACATTCCGAGTATATTTTCATATGAGCTTTGTAGTGTACCATTTGCATTGTTTGATACTTCTGGACTCATTCGAAAGTCTCAAAAGTTCTTACTGGCTGATGCAATATGAAAACTTGGTGACTGTAGTGCATGTGAGGAATCTGACACTGTAAACTCAACTTATGTGCTTGATGGTGGATCTCTTCTTAATCATTTGCCGTGGAAGTTGGGAATGACATTTGCTGAAATCTGTAAAGCCTATATAAGCTACATAGCTGGAAGGTATTCCAGTGCAGTGATTGTGTTTGATGGTTATCTGTCAGGACCAACAACAAAAGACACAGCACATATCAGGCGAACGCATGGTGTTGTTGGATCAAAAGTCTAATTTACAAAATGCACTTCATTGGCTTCACGAAAAGAGAAGTTCTTGTCAAACCCAGAAAATAAACAGAATTTCATTTTCATGTTGGGAACAGAATTAGAAGGACACGGATATCGTTGTGTTCACGCTGTCCATGATGCTGATCGGTTGATTGTAGAAACCTCTCTCAAATTAGCGGAAACATCAAATGTAACCATTATTGGTGAAGATACGGATTTACTTGTACTTCTGTTACATTTCAATTCACCCAGCAGATCGGTATTCTTCAAGTCAGCAACCAGTGCTACAGCCTCCAAGGGATTGCGAGTTTGGCATATTCAGAAAACAAAACGGGTATTAGGTCTCAGCTGTTCCCATATCCTGCCTGTAATACATGCCCTCACTGGATGTGATACTACCTCACAGATGTATGGCATAAGCAAAGGAGCGGCACTGAAAAAGTTTTTGGGTGATACAGATCTTGTTACACTTGCGGAGACATTCATAGAATAGTCCACTGAAGAAAGCATATTAAAAAATAGAGAAAATATACTTGTTAGTCTGTATGGTGGATTGGATGAGGAAGGGTTAGACATGTTATGCTTCAGGAAATTTACGCGGAAGCTAATGACAAGTACTACCCATGTGCAGGTCCAAACATTACCACCTACCTCTAGGTCGGCTAAGTATCACAGCGTGCGCTCATATTTTTAAGTCCAGGAGTGGATAGGAGCTGACCCACGACTTCTGCCAACTGAATGGGGTTGGGCTCTTAATAACGACATACTTCTACCATTGAAAACAGATTTGCCGCTTGCCCCAGAGAACCTTCTTAACATGATTAAATGCAGATGCAAACGAAATTGCGATTCTAAAAAAATGCACATGTAGAAAAAACGAATTTGAATGTGCAACTGGATGTTCAGAGTGCCAGGGTGTTAGTTGCACTAACACAACATGTAGACGGGAATCAGACGAGTCTGACTCAGACTTGGAATTATAAGAACCTTGTTTAACATTTGTGTTAAAGACTTTATTACATGCGCCTGATACTTGTGGTCAAACATGAACGTAATGTGGCAGTCATATATCCTATTGAGGTTATGTTCGTTGCCCCACCCACTTCTTCATTATTGTATAATGTTTAATGTATATTTATCTCGCTTTAAATACATGCACAGATAGCCAAAGAATATATTTTTATATTATTTGCTACTTTTTGTGTACCGGATTATGTTCAAATATTGAAATGAAACTGCTCTTCTGAACACTATTAAGCAGTAGCAGGCAATTTCAATCTGAAATATTAAGTGTTTACCTAGTAAATATTTTCATTTTTTTACAATATTTCCCCTGCTTAGATTTTTTTTATTTGATATGTAATAGATCCTAGATGGTAAATTTAAAGGTTTCTGTTCTGTTGCAATTTTTTAAGGTTATGGCTATTTTGGGGATATTTTGACTGGACTACGGGGGCTTGACATGCGCTATAAATGAAACAACAGCGACACACCCTGGATTATTTTACCAATAGACAACCCGTAGGCTACTGACAGTACTCTTAAATAAAAAAAAACAAGTCAATTGGAATGTCCTTTTTGCATTGATTAAAAGTTATTGGTAAATTGATGTTATAATTGTTTTCATGTTGCTTCATTTTGAATCCGTATTTATTGTTTCTTACATTTTAACGATCAAAAGCCGGCGGCTACCTAGGTCGCTCTTTTCAATTATTTGTAGTATGTATTTCCTTAAAAACAGCATGCATACTTTAAAATAGTTACCAAAACCCATCGAATAATTGAAATTGTTTTTGTGTAATCTTAAACTGCTTATACTTATCGATATTTGTGTTTTAAAGATGATGATAGAGCCACAACGTGTTTCTTCCGAACGTTGATTTCCTTCGACGATGTAGCTAAATAAAACATCATGGCGAATCTAGCCGATGTGTTCACTGAGTCGGAAAGAACGAACTGGCTGAAGGCATTGCTTGCAATTAATATTGCAAAGTCTGGCCTAGAGCAGTTCGCGGAGAACGAGGCTAAAACTCTACACGGCAATATATACAACGCAATTTTGACAAGTGGCGCAGTCGCGTGTACTGGCTGTCAAACAGCAAACTTGCTGAAATGCCCTTCGTCGGGGATATGCAAAAAACGTGGAGCGCAAGGGCTATGCACATCTGTGCATGACACCGCGTCCAAACAACCGCGACCATGTCCTGCTAATGTTTGCAATAAAGTCCTTAACGAAATTGCAAAGCAACATAAATATCACAATCCTTCGTGGAAAAATACAGTAGCGATTCACTGGGCATCAAATCCATGGGAAATTGCCAAGGCTTATTTTCCTCCAGAAGGTTACGCTGAAAAGGCGTCGGCTCAAGATACTGACTTCAACGGCATCATCAGTTTTTTTATGAACTGTAAACACTTCGATAACAAGTTTTCGTTCCCCATAGCTCCAGGAAAAACACATCCACCATGCCTTTTAACAAAGGTAAATATATGCGATTCATATTTAATCTATCATTTTGAGTAAGTCCCTCAAAAATACCACAATAAAAATGTAACATAGCGTCCCTGCGTTGGTCTGCGAAGTCGAGTTTACTGAAATCAGCGGTTGTTTCTTTTCACTGAGAAAGCAACACATGCTATTGTTGTGCCATGTTATGTCAATGTGGCTTTTACTTTGCAATCTTGGACTTATATGTTTGTAACACTTCTTACCAATCAAATGTTGTTGTTTTTATGAATAGGCATAAGTGGATAAATTAAGACCGCTTTATGTCTTTCTTTGTTCTACAGTGGAAAACACGTTTCTTTAGAATGAAGTTATATAACATATGCATTTTTATTAATGTTTGTTTCAAACAAACTTTATTGTCTTAAAAGTGTATTTTATCTCACAAATGTGTTCATGAACACTATGAATATAATATAATCGGCTATTTTGGAATGTTCACGCAAAGTTTGGAATGCAGTACTGTTGACGGTAAAAGTCACAAACTAGCATAATTTCATAAGGCAATACTAACCTCGCATATGATTTTAGGCGCGAGCACAAACTAGCATAATTTCATAAGGCAATACTAACCTCGCATATGATTTTAGGCGCGAGACATAGGAAGAACTGTACGTCATTCGTCTACGTGCAATGTCACAGACACAGATCTTCAGGGCATGTTCATAACACTGACAAGCCTGTTGACTGACCAAGGTCTAGCAAACGACGTTGCTGCGCAGGAGGCTGTTAGGAAGCTAGCAAAGGTATTTTATAATCCATAGTGGCGATTCAGCCTATATATGTGCGTTTATCAGACATGGCATAAAGTACCCGTAGATGTTAAACATACAGCGCTGTTGATTTATGTGATTATTAATAAATAATAGGTTCGCATAGGAAAATATATTGTACAATATGATCCTTCATATATGACCATATAGATATGATATATTTTTTATGACTTATTTTACAATAATCGTATTATTCGTTGAAAGCCAAATATAATATAATGGGCAGCGTCGCGACAAAACCGACCTTAATAAATTTGATAACGTTATTGGGAAAACCAGCTTTAACCGACGTCATGATTTTACCCAAGAAGTATTTTAGTGTTTGGTGTAAAAATAGCTATTTGCGGAATTGTTGTGATGTTTTGAATAACATGATGGACGAAGAAATGGATGTAAGTATTTGGTTGTTCATGATTGCAGTTTTATGAACGTTTCTGTTTGAAAATTGTTAATTTCTATTGGTCTTATAACATGAACCGTCTGAAATGAAAGCAAAATAAAATGTTGCAGATTTGCTCAATAGCAAGTAGAAATGTAGTAAACTTTTTTCTATCCAAATCAAAAGCCATGATAGGTATGAAATGCGTTATAAAACTTTTACTTTCTGTACATTTGTAGTTTGCAAGCATGTATTTATCATGGATAGTTAAATAAATACTAACATTGCTTAAACGAGCAACGAAAAGTGGTGCACGTTGTTATAAGAAAAATATTATTGTCATTTGAGTTTTGACATTTCAAAATGATCGTTTCTTTGTTGTCATCTAATAATTATTGTTTATATATGACCCTTATTGTCCTACCAGGTGTGTGTAATGTAATGTATGCTTTGAAGCGCTATGAAATTGATTGTCAGAAGTTCAATTCCTGTCTTCGGAACATTTTTATTAACTCGTAATATTTGTCATTTGCAGATAGTTACATGCGAGTTATTTCTTATTTAAATAATATTGAATTTTAATCCCGTTACCATACCTAGATTTAATGCGATTTAATAACAAATTAAGCGCTTCAATATCACCTGTAAGCAAAGTGCAACATGTTTAAATGATTATTCTTTAAATTATTTTTAAGTGACTTAATACCATGCGATGTAAATTTAAAGTTAACATTTATGTTATAACTCTTATTACAGTACATCCCTTAAAATAGATATAATTGTATTAAGGATTCGGAAGAATTTATGAGATTGCTATTTCATTTTATTACAGTTTTTGGAGAGTGTTCTCTCGCAACATTTTGAATAAACACCCGTTTTGACACCATTTGCTTCACAAGAGCTCTGTTATTCGCCGAACGGAAATGATGACATCGAGACAGACGATGGTCCACATGACATTATTGTAATATTGGAAGGGCGTGTTCGCGATTACTTTTCTCATCAAGAAACAGTAAAGAAGATAAAGGGAGTGATGCTGTTGATGATTGAGAGGATTTCGCACCTGGTAACGACGCAGAATTTTCGAAAATACAGAAATTTTGCTCTGAAGGGTCTGGCTGCAACCGTGAGTGCCCTAAAGCACTTAGTGCTGAAAAGGTGTTCGAACACATTCTCAACGTCAGAGAAATGGAGAAAAGTGATAAAGATCTTTACCTGATGGGCGTATTGCAGAACGACAGAAGTTCTGGTGTCACCAAAAGAGGAATGAAAAGGCAGCGTAGTAGATAAACATTAAAATTCAGTGGACAAGTAGTGTTGCGAACAATATTTTGTGTGTGCTATGATATTGGAATAACTGCACGAAAAGGTATTATGTCGCACACGTTAGAACATGTGGTCGTGCCAAGAAACCACGGAAACATGGGCAGACGTTATTAGCATGCACAATGCTTTGACGACGTTCAACGTGGTGTGGCTTATCTTCTATTGTAAGAGCCTCCAGAGACGCGACAGCCATGAGAGTATGCATATTGAAGGATCCTGCATTCCGGTTCGGGGATGCTGGTAGACCTGGTATCGTTCACGCTGCCGGATTGAGCAACGCCAGACAACACGACCTGCATAAAACTGTTCGACCTTACGTTAGCCCTGCGTTTCAGAACTGTTTGTGTCCTGAGCCACAAGAAGAATAACTTCAGAAAAATGTATTTGACAAACACTATGTTTAACATTGTTTAATGATAAAAACGCGTGTGTTTCATTGTAACGTTGTCAAGCTTAATCTTCCTATCCATGCTGTTCGACCGTTGCTAGACAACGAAATTTAATTATTGTACTTTTATTTTTTTATTTTACTATTTATTAAAATATGTATAAAAACGTAATGATCGTATACGACGTTAATTATTTATTACCGCCTTTAACATATTGATATAGCGTTAGCTCGCTTCTGAGCGCGTCTAAAATGATATCGACGTCAGCATAAAAATGGAGAGCTTTAGTGACCTTACGTCATCGCGCATATCTTCGGCATCTTTTTCCCGATTTCAAATATGTTTGCACCAATATTCTACACATAAAATATACTATTAAATTTAATAAAATACTGAAAATAAAAAACTTTGTCATAAAGGCCGGGTTTTTTCACTACGCGGCCCAAATGTATTACTGAAGGGTAAACGGTAAACCTAACAACGCGATCTATATACTCTTCAATATGTATCAATATTTAAATAACATTATAAATGTAAAATCGTGTTTGTTATGAACATGTGTTTAAATACAGTCTTTGTCTGTATAGCTACAAACCGACGTTCTGAAGCTAACAACGGAGGAAATCATTAATTTGTTAGAATCTGCACGAAATGAACTGAAGAAAGTAGAACATATAACTGAAAATATAACTAAAGCTATGGATGAGATGCGTATTTACATTGAAAACTGTAGAAAGGATCTCAATGCACACACAGACAAATGTAAGATGGAACTTGATGAACACACGGGCAAATGTAAAGAGCACCTGGATAAACATCGTCAAAAGTCTACAGAAACAGACTACACTGAAGCTTGTAAAGGTATGTCCAGCCTTGTAAATGTATTACTTCCGATTGCACGATAATGTAAGTCGCCGAACAATATCACCAAGCTTATTGTTCTAAGCATTCAACATTTGTGTGAAACGCGATCAACTTTCAAAATATTCGCTATTATTTAGTTGCATTCTTGAACATCAAACCATTTATGTAAATGCTAAAACGTTTGCAAACTGCAAACAATGTTTTGATCATGTGCGCAGGATTTAAACGATATCCCCATGTAAAATTTATGTACCAAAGTGAAGAACATTCCATTATTACTTCACACAATTGAAGTTCAGTACTTACCATTGTGCAGTTTATAAAAAATGAAATACTACTTTGTGATATGACTGTATGATATACATGTATGCTTGTTGAGTCGTGCGTAATTTTCATAAAGTTGTTACATCACAAATATTCTATAAATATATGACTATGAATCATTATAATCATAATAATAAATCATTGGCCTTTATAGTTAAACCCCCACAAACGCAGTTTAGTGGGGTATATAGGAGTGAACTTGTCTGTCGGTTTGTTTGTCTGTCGGTCGGTCCGTATTAAGTGTCCGCTCTCTAATTCAAATTGTTTTCACCCGATCTTCACTTAAGTTAGTCAGATATTGTATCTAGATGATATCTAGGTCAAGTTTGAATATGGGTCATGCCGAGTCAAAAACTTGGTTACGGGGTCACTTTTTACGGGTGTATTTTATACATTGAGCATGGTGTCCGCTCTCTTATTTAAGTATTTTTCATCCGAGCTTTACCAATATTGGTCAGATGTTGTAGCTAGATGAATAGGCCAAGTTCGAACATGGGTCATGGTAGGTAAAAAAACTAGGTCACGAGGTCACTTAGTGCTTTTTAAAAATTGAGCATGAATACCGCTCTCTAATTAAAGAAGTTTTCATCCGATCTTCACCAAACATGGGCAGAAGTTGTATCAAGATGATGTCTACGTCAAATTTGAATATGGGTCATACCGAATCAAAAACTAGGTCACGGGGTCCCTTAGTGCGTTGTAAACATTCAGCATATTTTCCGCTCTCTAATTCAAGTAGTTTTTATCCAATATCTTCACCAAACTTGGTCACAAGTTTTATCAACATGATCTCTACGCCAAGTTTAAACATCGACCATGCCGGGCCCAAAACAATGTCACGGGGCCACTAAGCGATTTTTTTTAAATACGCATGGTGACCGCTCTCTAATTCAAGTACTTTTCATCCGATATTCACTTAACGTGGTCAGAAGTTTTATCTAGATGATATTAAGACCAAATTCGAACATGGGCCATGCCAGAGTAAAAACTAGGTCACGGGGTCACTTAGTACGTTTTACACATTCAGCATGGTGTCCGCCCTCTAATGCAAGTAGTTTTCATCCGATCTTCATCGCACTGAGTCAGAAGTTGTATTTAGATGATGTGTAGGTCAAGTTCGAACATGGGCCATGCCGGGTGAAAAACTAGGTCACGGGGTCACTCAATACGTTTTAAACATTAAGCATCGAGTCCGCTTTTTTGCGAAGACAACATGCAAAATATTCTGTGTCGATGCGGCATGTGGGTGTATTCGTCGCGTCTGTGACAAAGCTCTAGTTGTCGCGTGTATGCAAATGTTAATCATTCACAATAATACTAAATACTCGATTGTGTTGATGTGTCAAGCCGCCATCTTGAAAATAGGTTCGTGTGAAGTCGTGCGGCTTTTCCAATTTCAAGAATTGCATACTATAAATAGCCTTAACATTGACATTGCAGAGGTGGTTAATTTCTTGTGTAAAAATGTCAACATATGATGTAGTATGAAACATACTCATAACGAACGGTTTTGTGTTACTTACTGACACTATGTAAACAATTTAGAAAACTGGAAACATGTTATTAGAGTTCTAATGAATTACAATATTGACCTGATTTTGCTGCATTTTTTATCAGTAAACGATGATGACCAGGTCATATTGTTTTCCCTTAACGCTCGCATAATTTGGGATTGCTATATCACGTGATTTCAAGCGAGATCTATGATCACAGCTCAAAAACAACCCCCGGTTCTACAAGAACCTACCATACAAATGATCATTTTATGATCAACACTGCTTATGATCAGATAATCAATAAATCTTACCTTATGATTTTGTTTTAGAAAATTATTTAAGCAACCTCAGTATATGAATACATTCTGTCTTCTCTCTTCAGATTTTCGCAGACGGTTGATGGCACATTACGATGACACTTTTAGCAATATTCCTCTTTCGAACTTGGATCAGAGTCTTGATAAGCGTATAGTAGATATATACGCAACGCCGAATATACACCGAATTCAAATTGAAAAAGATGGAAAACGCATAAAACATGAGCAAGTACGGACATACACAGATATATTTTACACAGATCGTGAGCCCAATCGACGTATATACCTACAAGGTGAACCCGGCAGCGGAAAATCTACATTTTCAGCTAAGTTAGTTCATGACTGGTCCCATGGAATCCAGCTTACGTCGGCAACCCCCAGTAAAATTACTGCATTCGATGACGTTTCAACAATTCAAAAATTCAAGTTCCTATTTTTCGTCACATTGAGAGATTCGAAAGATCAGGCAGATGTGACGCAGATGATAAAGAAGCAACTTATTGATACAACATTTTCCGAAGACGAACGAGCCGATGTGTACAAACTTTTCGTACAAATAATGAACACTGAAATCTGCTTCGTAATACGGGAAGGTCTAGATGAATGGGTGCCTCCTGATGGTAGTAACCTAGCTGAACCTTCCATGGCTGGATTTCAGAACGACAAGTGCACGGTACTAACGACATCTCGACCATGGAAACTTGCTGATGAACGTATCAAGAATTCGCATATCGAAAATCTTTTTGAAATCAAGGGGATTAGTGATCCGTATGCATTTAGTGAAAATATAATTCGATGCCTAATTGACCACTCGAAAGATCTTAAAGAAACTGCGATTAAATTGCAGTCGTTCGTGGAAGATCGTGAGCTCGAATCATTATTTTCTTCACCTATGTTGTACACGCTTGTCATATGTACTTGGGTAAACACATTTGAGGAGGAGGAGGAACATTTTTTTGAAGAATCGTCACGGTGTGCACTTTACACTACTCTGCTTGAAAGTCTTTGTAAAAAAGCCAACAGTACGACTGGTTATTTTAACGATTCAAACCCGCCACCAGTGCACTGTTTTTCTAGCACAAGTTACCTTCAGCCAAACATTGAACACTTAGATAAGCTAGCAGAAGTAGCTTGTAAATTGCTTTTCTCTTCTGAGAGAGAATCGTCTATTGTTTTCAGTGATATAACATTATCCAACTATTTTTCTCCGGATGAGCTCAAAGTTCGCAAGAAGTTTGCTCTCAAGGCAGGGATATTAACAAACAGGAAACATAAAAGTCGAACAGGAAGATCCAACTCATTTGTCCACAAAACTGTGCAGGAACTTCTCGCAGCATATCATATCGCCTGCAATACATACGTTATTGATGACGTCAGATCAAGATACCTTAAACTCAAAAATACATCATATCTCGAAATATCGCAAGTTCTCATATTTCTGTGTGGAATGAACATCTCTGCTGCGAATAAATTGTCGGCTTTGATGAATCAATATGACCTTAAACATTGCAATAGATATAAGTACGATGTTGAAGATTGTCTGGATGGGGATCCCTGTGAGTTTCAGCGTATCATTGAGTCTGGAATCAGTGAGGCAGTAGCCAACAAGCAGGAAGGCATACTGCTGAAACTTAGTCACTTTTATATTGATGAAAGCAACATAAGAGAATTACATGACATATGGCCGACAGACACGTGCAACGTCGAGGTCTTAATTGTCAGTCTTGACATGAATGACTTTCTGAGTTCACCTGCACTTGGCGAGTCTACAACTCATTTTGAGTTTAACCTGTCATCGTGCCAAACTTTGAGGAAATTGTGTCTATGGGGCAGCGGCATATTGCTGAGAGGTAAAATACACAAATCTATACGATATACAATACATGCAACTAAATGACATTTAAAGACTACGGTATCGTGGCCCGTGATATGTTAGTTTTAACAACAAATACTGGCATCGATTTCAGTCTTATAAATTTGTTGTAGATGCTAGATTTAGACTGATCTTAGGTACGCGTTCTTTCCGTTAACTGAATAGCATTAAATCACAAGACCACAGTTGAAAACGTACATGAGCGGAAATCATTTCGTAACGATTCGTTCCTTTTAACTGTATGTTCCTAATAATAAAGTACATTGGTTTAATTGTTGTAAGAATGGACCAAAAATGAAAATATTGTGTGATTATTGAGTTCGTTAAAATCTGTCTCAGTGAAACTTTTTTCAATAAAATATCATTTTCTGAAAAGCAGATTGTACATTCAAGATAAGCCGATACGTACCAAATATGTTCAAGTAATGCTTGTCCTTCCATTCACAGCGCAACGCAAGTATTAACATAGATTAAGAAGATTAATCATGTGATCATTGTATGACCTATCAACGAAGACCTGGACTTAGTCTAAATTGGGGTTGTAATGAATGGCATCAGTCGTTTCATTTATAGCAACGTGCGTCAAAATTTCAGTTTAAACATATTTAGTTTAGCTCTGTTGCATAGAAGCTTAAAGCTTATTTGAAAAGCTCTATAGTCCTTGTTCTGAGAGCGGGACCTATATCACCACTGCATAATAATATTCTATTTGGTTCCTAAATGAAAAACACATACTTCCTTAAGTATACAGCTAGATATTGTGTGCATAAATATCTGCTTTAAGCACGTTATCGGCTATGGAGATTTGACACTAAAATTTGAAACAAAAATACAATCAAGTTCTACCTAAATAATAGAACGATGATGATTTTTAATAATGGCGATACCATTGTTGATACATTTTTTATAATATAAGACAACGCCGTTCCTACACTGATTATCAACGTGAATATTGCTAAAAGAAGAAGTTCATGATATGTTTATATAAAAATAATGACGAACTTGCGAGAATATTTCACAAGATGGAGTACGTTTATTGCAACTTGTAAGATCATGTACATGCCATGAAATCAATATCAGTGATCCGTCGTCGTTCTCCTAATTGCTCACTGGGCGTGCATCTATAAAGAAGATTTAACACGCAATTCATTATCACATGCCTTGGGTTCATGCCTCCCTCATCTCAGGTAACAGCTTGCGTCGTTTGGCAACCTCTTCAAATTCCGTTATACCGGTACCATTAAGATGTTATAAGGCATCGTAAAGATATAGTTTCAGTTACTTCTTAACAACTTTCAATGACACCCCGTATTTTTTTTCGGTAAAACATCAAAATGAGATTTGTATCTTACCGTCTAGAATTTAAGGTAAGAAAAATTTCCCTGAAGTCTGCAATATTGATATTGGCGGATTTCTTAGCATCACGTATTTTTGACATCATTCCCCACCACTCTTTATTCTACTTTATGGTTCTATTTATAGACGTTGATTTATTTAATATACTACCGACATCCTTTCCTAAAACTTTACAAAACATGAAACATTATATTCTACAAAGCCCATACGAATGTTCATTGAATTGAGACATTTTATTATATGTTCATGGGTGGTTTATCTGGTATCGTATATCCGGTATGGTATCACACGCTACAAATAAACTTTTATTAGCTCAGGTCTCCATCTCACCCTCAATATCAACATCAGTAACATATAGTACTGAGAGCGTTTTATTTGTTTTTTTTTTAATGAAATTTCACTCGTAAAATAATTCTAACCTTGTAAAAGGTTTCGAGAATCGATAAATATGTTATACGTACGTATTTCAAAAGTAAAAAGTTACATCGTTTAATAAATTTGCAGTAAGCGGTCTATATACATGACATCGTGTTGTGCAAGTAACGAACGACAGTGTAAGAAACTACATTTTTTGCTAGAGATGCAAATGAATGCTGGAATCTTCCATGGCCTTTTTTAACTTCTATCCATATGTACTCAACAGTTCTTCCTTTTGCTAAAAATGTGTTTTCATTATTTTATTAGTTAAGTTACAAATTATTACTTAAAAAAAGTAAAATTTGCAGCTTCGTCATTTATTGTTTATGAAAAGTTGTGTAGGCTACAGCCTTAGCGCTACCGGACCATACTCATCCGCATCATCGGTAGAATATAACGACACAAGCCTTATGCTTCAGTAAAAAATAATTCGGTCGCGGGCCGATAAGTCCGAACTCCAGGTATCGGGATAACTGGACACATCGGAACTGTGAGTGACACAAACTCGAACCTTAAGGGCTTCGGATGAGCATTGGCCGATGATCGATCGACAATCGTCAGTTTGAGAAAACCTGTGGAGCGTCAGAATGAAAATCGTACGACAATATTCGGACGGCTATCGTCGAGGTATCGACCTCGCGCCGCAAGTATGCGGGGAAGTTTTAATGAATCGAACGTTGTCCGGACGGCAATCTGGAGGGCAATAGCCGTGCTCCTTGCGGACATCGGGCGAATTCCACAAGGTAAGCGTATTAATTTATGTATTATATATATATATATTTATTTATTCGTTTATTCAATATATAATACGAGACTGATGGAGAGGCGAGCAATAGCCAGACACCGCCTAAACATGGTAGTTGCTGCTATGGTAGCAGTGGAGAAGTTCGAAGAACCACAGCGACGTCAAAGACGATGGTCGGTCAAGCCTTGGGTTCAGAGAAGATCCCTCTACAGGCAATACGAAACACTTTTGCATGGACGGCGTCTCGAGAACCCTGCCGATTTTGAGGCTTATTTGCGTCTAAAGCAAGAGTTGTTTCAGATACTTTCTACAAGAGTCGGGCCTCGCATTCAAATTACTCAAGAGCGTATATAAGTTGTCTGACAAACTTGTTGATGTACTTAAATACGTATACCCTAGTCATACTAGAGACCGAATGTACAAATACAGCGCCATGTACCTTAACTGAAAACTATTAATTATAAGTATTTTAAGAGTGATTTTGACCATAACAGTGTATGGATTTGATTTCATACGACTTATACATTTTTGTGTTTTCAGAGGACGGCCTACTCTTAGCATTGGCATGAAGCTGGTCATCATATTGCGTTTTTTTGCCACAGGCATTTGTAACCGTTCAATGGCGTTTGACTTTGGAAAGACGAAGTCTACCACTTAAGAATTGCGTGAAGTGGAAGCGGTTTTCAGAACTATGGTGGAACTATCCACATTGCTGAGACGTAATCGTCGAGAAGCATGTGCCCATGAAGAAGCCAAATGACTGTGTATCCCTGTTTCACAATTATAAGGGCTTCATTTCAATCGTGTTATTGGCAGTGTTATATGCTTAATACAAGTTCTTGTGGGCGAAGGTTGGTTCATTTGGCTCCAACTCAGACTGTGGTATTTTCATCGATTCTCAGCTGCCACAGGCCTTTGGACGCAATCAAGTAGGTTTCCCAGAGCCGGATTCTTTGCCTCATTAACTGAACATGCCCTACTTCCTTGTGGGTGACGATTCATTTCATCTTTGCACATGCATGATGTTACCCTACTCCAATCGGTATCTCCAGATGGACGAACGTATATATTACTACAGGACATCAAGAGCGCGCTGGGTCGTCGAAAATGCCTTTGGCATACTCGCAATCAGGTTTTGCTGCCGACTTGGTATATTGGGCGTTGTTCCGGAAACTGCCATCTTGATCACAAAGTGCTGTCTGTTGCTCCACAACCTTAGGAGGATGATGTATCAAAACCTTCAAAACGTTAATGTTGATCAAGAGGACGATGACCATCAACTGATTCCAGGGCTTGGAGAAACAATGCCGTCATGCACGACTGGAGGAAGAGGGCCGAGATCCGACGTCAACAGCAACGGCGAAGGAGCAGCGGGTATATCTCAAACACTACTGTGCGAGCCATGTGGAAAGTGTGCCATGACAGATGCATGCCATCGACAGATAGACAGCTGATTGAATGTTGAAGTTGTTTTTAAATTGTGAAACTATGTGTGTTACAGGTGTATATAAAATGATGATGAGTTCGAATACTGGTTTGTTATAAAACACTGTACAATCATTATGATGCATTTAATTCCGCAAATCTAACGTTTTACACTTTATGGTTAGCGTCGTCATGCATGATCATTTTCAGGATCCCAATGCGTGCTTAAACGTTTTAAACTAACAGCTTACAATAGTTCAATCAATATATTTTTGAACTACTCTGGAAACGATAAAGCACAAAAAACCAAAAATCTTACTTTTTACAGTTGTATATCATAACATAATAGTGCAGCACTTTTATTCATGGTACTTTTAGAATCGTACCGTGATGCTTAAAACATTTCATAGTATGTATTTAGGAAACCCTTAAAATGCGAGTTAATCATGAGAAGCATTCCAGAAAAAAATATGTATACTGTTTAAAGAGTTGGCATTTGCCGTGCTGCGACCTTTCTGTTTGGCATATTGACTTGAAAATTGAAGCTGGAGGTCTTATGCGTGGAATCTACCCAAGTGATCTGTGCACGTGCATTAACCGGAATCCTTCGGTCTCATAACGAGCTCCGCCCGGCGTTCGTCAGTCATCGTGCGGAGGACCTCCGGCAATCGGACGGTCGCCGGCCGATGCATATGTCTCTGGGAAATACCTTGATTTTTTCGATACATGTACAATGCATACGATGTTATAACCTGGCGTTGATCGTTCGATCTTTTTCGATCTCATCTTGATTCTTTTTCGGGCCCCACGTCGGGTAAACTTTTAAGTGATACTTTAAATAATTTCCGGACTCTGCTCGATGCTACAATCGGACCCTACGGAAGGCTGATGAGGGGGAAAATACGCCGTCGGCAAATCGGAAGTCTATTGGTCTCTTTTTGTGACTGAGATGTTTGTCCTATCCGTCCGGACCAAGAATAAAAGTCACTGTCTGAAATCGGATCGTCACACTTGTTGACCACGTTTTCGCGTCCTCGCCCTTTGAATCCAATATTTTGAACTCATAATATAAGGTATTTCGAAATTACGATTTGACATCTCAAAATTACTATTAAATATGACAGAATAACAATGCGACGTGACGAGATTTGTTCTTTAACATCGCACACCTTTCAACATTCAGTATGCGATGCAATAATACGAGAGCACAAGACTACAGAGTGAAATCGCATTATCGCGTCATAAACTCACACACTCGTATTGTGATTTAGCACTCAACAGTTCGGACATGCAAAAAAAAACGATATCCGTTAAAGAAACACCGTATACATTGACAAAATAACTCTCGAAGACATATCCGGTCAAAAATAAATACTGCTCCATTACAAGCCCAGTCTAAACTCATATATATATATATCATCCTATTATGTTTTGTTTGTATTCGTCTTTATTGTAAAAATATATTTCATTGTTGCTGTTTGTCCGTGTGGCCTCTTATCATAATAAATCTACCTGTTCATTTGTCATAGTGGCTCATGGTACATGACAATTATTTATGTGCTTAAACTAAAATGGTATGCAAAACCGTATGTCACTTATCAAATATGAAACACATGTCTATTATAATAACACTTGCTTAATATCTCATATTCGTCTGCTTAGTTTTACAGTCACACGCGTTGTGATACTTAACTATTACCACTATTCATCATAATTGAAGTCACAAATTAGAAATACGTTCAGATATCTTTTGATCGATGCTTGAAATGTATCAGTTAATATTAATACGACAATATTGCGTGCAGCATTTTCAAAAAGGAGACATTAATACGTGCACGAATGTTTATAATATGCCAACTAGTAAAATTTTTTATTAATTAACTTTATAATATTACACAAAATGTGTTCTATTTGTTCACCCCAAAGGCGGTCGATATGAAACAACACGGCCGATACGGGAAAAGGTCGGCCAATATGAGATTGAGCCAATCAGAAACCAGGAAAACTCGTCCCTGTATGATAATCTAAAATTTCGACAATTTTGGACGCCATTTTGAAGTTGTATGCTTTGTTTTGGTGCAAAAGTTTAAATCTTTAAAGGTCAATTTTAACACTTTTGGAAACTTTATAATATGAAAGATAATTGTTTGAGATGCGGAATAAAACTATTTGCAACAATTAAGCGTTACGACTTATGCCATAAATCACCAGGTAAATCTTCCAATAACGCGCCGTTTTCTAAAAGTTGGACTGACTTACCTCCCTTGCTGTGACGTCAGAGCTGTACATCCGCTATTTTTAACAGCGTTATTTATGCCGAAACGATCAACTGCATTGCTATTACATCAATACTTTTATGTTAAATTATGGACTTTTCTGATGAATATGATCATTATGAAGATGAACTGCATGAAATTAGACCGTTTATGTACAGTACACGCCATTTTATCGATTTAAAAAATCTCAATTAGACAAGACTCCTTTCCCCAAAATGGCTGGAAAAAAACCCTAAAATGTTCGTTATTAGATTGGTTATCATATATCTAAATTATTGTATTTTTTGTAAATAAATGCAAGTGAACGAAATCGTATTATTGTAACACATAATTTAACTTATAACAATAATTCTAATCATTTACACCCATCGATGTAATTACATCGATGCTCTAACTGTTCATCGCGCATGTTTGGTCTAGTTCGTAATCTTTTCCACTTAAATGCATAGTGCAAATGTAAAGTTCAATAAAATTTCAGAGGACAGAAATCATACTACCGTATTTTTCGGGGGTAAAGACGCGACTTTTTTCCGAAGCGTCTTATAAATGGACGAAAATGAAAAACATAATATCCTAATTTTTGCGAAAATCCTTGTGTACTCCTCCACGATAAAATCGTAGTCAGTTAGATCTACTGATGATAGCAACCGGGTGTAATCCTCCTGGAAATCGTGCTTTTCACGCATTATATTATCAAAATAGTTTTTCAACACGGAAAGCTTTTTAACAAATTTATATTTAATTCATTACAAAAACATTACAAATATAAATGTTTTGTTGAATTCACAAATAAGAATACACATTTATAATCCGAAACACACTTCTGATTGTCTTCTCTTAGCGCGCCGTTTACAAATTCAATCGTCAAATAAACATTCGGGATTGTTAGCAGATATAAACAGAATATGTCTTATTTTCCAAATTTCGATGTTGTTAGCCTTTTAGTCGCCGATGCTTACAGGAAACCGTGCTCGCAGTGCTTTTCGCAGTTTGTACACGGAGTGTCTATTCTCATCTAGAGTCCGTGGTTTGTAGCCACGACGAACCCATAATTGATTTTTAATAATTTCACCATATATGTCTACATGTCGAATTTTATATTAAAAAATTAGGCTGCGACTATTTTGATTTGTCGGCATCCTGTTTCATTTCAGACTCCATGCAGTTCTCAGATCATAATCTCTGTGATTTATTACTCTAACTTGTTAGTTTCTGACCACGCGTGCTACTGAAAATAGCCAGCGGGATTGTGATTTATGGCACAAAGAAGCACACAATGGCTTCGACCAGTGTTTTTTTATCTCTAAATGTAAGATAAGCACGTGCAATATCAAATATTATGTTGGTCAGTACAAACGTTCTACCGAAAACCGCAGACCGCGTTTTTGTTTTATTGCCCAATCATGCCCTGAACATCCAATATCCTGTGTATTACGACACACAAACTTTAGATAAGCACGTGCCGTCTGTCAAAACAATGATTTTCATAGATCAGTAAAAATATCGAAGTAACTCACACAGTGAATTCCCGTATATGATCTCGGAAACGAGACTTGCTTAAAACGTTTAAAATAACGATAATTATTGTCAAAATAATTTCTAAAAGCAAATGAGAACCATCCAACATACATCATACACAGACCAAACAAAGTATAAATAATTTTGACAATTTGAATACAAACATTGAATTGTATACGATGATTTTTTGTGTGATCAGTATACAGTACAATACAAATGTATGCAATTGAATATAATTTTTCAATAATGAACGAACTAAAAGAGTGTACCGATACAGCGTGTTTGATTTTTATTTTATTCAAAGGAATTGCCAATGGCAAATAATTCGCGAGATACTCCGGTACTTAAGTTGATATTCACTACGAAACTTTTAATCGAACTTTCATCAAATCTTTAAATAGAAACATATGCCGAAATTGGTTTGATACTTTGGAAAAAATAGAGAAAGTTTGTTTTTAGGAATTTGAGCACTGTTTCTCTAATATTTACCAAAAACGGAAATCGGCCATATACGGAATTATCATTGTTTTGACAGTTGACATCCGATGGTAATTGTATGAAGTATGAAGAGAAGCTGACGAAATGTTGACACAATCGCGCAGAAGTAAATATATCAGCGTATTATCTGTATCTGTTTCTAATTTTCGTTAATTTTAAAATTATTTAACATTTGCTATAGTATACAATAAATATTTGTAAATATTTTTACTCGGGTAATCTGTGGATCGATGCCGAAGCAGAAACAGACGCGGCTGTTTTTGTTTGGAGAAAACAGTTTGTGTTTGGAAACATGGCTAGCACGATTTTGGTGCACCAAATCTTTTTCAGTTTTTTTGTCGTTCGGAAACTGGAAAAGAATCACATTATTTTTTCCAGAACGTGATTTACAGCGAAAGGCCGCAAAGATAACCATTTTCCCTATCACTGTGAAAACAATTTCACGAAAATATCAATTCAAACAGAAAAAAATAAAACCCGAATTCTGATCTATCGCTTATCTTCTTAGCGGACGCGAAAATGCATGTTCAGCTCTGACGTCACACAACAGGGGAAAACAGAGGAGATAAGCGAATCAACGCTTTGCGAGTTACGATCATAAAAGTCAACAAAATCATCTTTTTCAGGTTAAACACAACACGCAAACGTTATTTTCCCGTTTATTTAATCATATTTCAATGTAATTACCGTTTAATATATTGACTTGGGATTTTCTTTAAAATTGACCTTTAAAAATATAATAGTGCAGTTTACCGAAAGGCTCGCGACAAGAATTAGTTGTTTCATACCTTTATTTGCTACAGCAATTTTTACAGTGATCAATTATTTTTATTGTCTGTCTTCGGTTATGCTTTGCCTTCAATTGATAAAAAGCCGAGCTCATAAAAAGAATCGATAACTTTTTAAAATATACACATTATAACGCTCCGGCATCCATGTAGTTGACAGTTTTGCACGCGGAATAAATTGAGCACGATTACGAATAGTCCGCTCCCTTATCTGCTGCGGCCTTTGATAATGTCCAATTAACTGTCTTTCCGGCATCGCGGATGAATCAATAATATAACACACATCAGCCTGTAAAACCCGTTGTTCGAAAGTGAAATTCAAGCTTTTCTTGCTGAATAATGTTATAAAGTTAATTAATAAAATTGTCGTTAATTAGTTGAATTCATATTGACTTTGTTATTTAGCTTCATACAGCACAATTGTAATTCGGCTTGCGGCCTCAGGCCAATACGGCTGTCTAAATACAATTTTAACATTCAATCAATACAACTAATATAAGTGTGGGTTTCAATTAATTAAAATTTGCCTGCTCTGGAAATCGATCCCTTAACCTCTACAAGCAAAAGCTGACTGCACCACGCAGGTTTTTAAAACTATTTCATTGTTAGAATTCTGAATAAAGGTTTTGTTAAAGAATCGATAGGAATGCTTTTTTATTTCGATTGATAACCATTGATAACATAATAGATATGTTTCACCTTTGTCTTTTTCAGAAGATTTTTTTGCATGTTTAAATATGATACATAAATGTTTTTTTACTAAGTCATTTTGTCAGACGGTGTTCACGTCAAATTCATTATTTTCGTAACCGTTAAACATTGAAAACGATTGTGTCAATTTGCAGATACAGCAAGCTCGGTCAGATCAGAATTTCCGATCTGTATTGTACTTAACAACGCAGATCCAGCCCAATGTGCAGACACTCCCCCAATACTGCCCAGCATAACAGACATTTTCTTTAAAAGTGTCACATGTTCCTCAACCTGTCTACACAGTCTGTTCAGCACGCTGTTGGCACTCAATCATTACGTGGAGTGTACGCTAAAGTGTGTCATAACATCGTGTGTAGAGGGATCAGATATATGTACAAAAGCAGTCATAGGGACGAATTCAGGCGGTCAATTTCGCATGCATTCTATAAAGAATGACAGTCCCGGTCTATGGGAGGCTCTTCATGGTCTGAATATCACCAGTCTTAGCCTGGATGGCTATAAAGATGATGGATTTCGTTTGAATCATACAGAACTGTTCTGGAAGTTTCTATCATCGCTCACACATCTGGAAAGTCTTAGTCTTAAGGTTTGTGACATTCCCAGTCTGTGCAAGGCCCTCCATGGTATGAATATCGATTATCTGAGTCTGAGATTGAGTGATAAGTTTCAAGATTTGGAAGAGAACGATTTAGATTTATTGTCGAAGTCTCTATTGTCGCTTATACGGATGAAAACGCTTAAAATTAAAACGCCTGGAGAAGACTTTCCCGGTCTGTGGGAGGCTCTCCGTGGTTTGAATATCACGAGTCTTAGTCTGAGTAGTTGGGAGACTTACGGTTTGATTGTGAATCATGTAGAGTCGTTGTCGGAGTGTGTAACATCTCTAAAACATCTGACAACACTTAGTATTTCTGTGTGTGGAGACAATCCCCTACTGTGGGAAGCTCTCCGTGGTCTGAATATCAAGAGTCTGAGTCTGAAATTAACCAGCGGAGATTTGACAGTGGCTCATGGAGAGTCTTTATCGCAGTCTCTTTCATCTCTCACACAGCTGAAATCGCTCAGTATTAATGCTTTTGGAGACGACACCGGTCTGTGGAAGGCTTTCCGTTTTTTGAATATCAAGCATCTGAGTCTTGATATTAGGAAAGTGAAACATGTAGAGACGTCGTCAAAGTCTCTATCATCACTTGCAAAACTGGAAACGCTTAGTATACGTGTTTCAAGAAAGAGTCCCGGTCTGTTTGAGGCCCTCTGTGGTCTTAATATCAAGAGTTTGAGACTGTTTCTAATGGACCGGGAAATGTGTTCGGGAGTGAATCATGAAGAGTCGTCGTCACAGTATCTATTATCGCTTAACCTGCTGGAAACGCTGAGTATTGATGTAGAGTATGACATTCCAAATCTTTGGAATGCTCTCCATGGTCTGAATATCAAAAGTTTGAGTCTGACGCTAAATAACCGGGCTGGTCGTGTGAGAGTGAATCATGAAGAGTCGTCGTCGCAGAATCTAGTATCACTCAACCAGCTGGAAACGCTGACTATTAATGTGTATTATGGCATTCCAAATATTTGGAATGCTCTTCATGGTCTGAATATCACGTCTTTGAGTCTGAACGTTAGGAATGGTTGGACTCATATAGAATCGATATCGCAGGCTTTAGTGTCGTTCACAAAGATGGAAACACTCAGTTTGTCTCCGGACATCTACGTTCGGTGGGAAGTTCTCCGTGGACTGAATATAAAGAGTTTGAGTCTGGATTTTTGGCATTTGCCAAGACACATACTACATAAACAAACAGTAGAGTTTGTGTCGCAAGTTTAATCATCGCTTTCACGGCTGGAAACGCTAAGCATTAGTGTGGATGAAGACAGTCCCGGTCTGTGGGAGGCTCTCTTTGGTCTGAATATCAAGAGCCTGAGTTTGAGTGGTCGGCGGAGTGGAGTTTTGATAGTGAATCATGTTGAGTCGTTGTCGCAGTGTCTAGCATCGCTCAAACAGCTTGAAAAAGTTAGTATATGTGATTTAGAAGAGAGACTTGGTTTGTGGGAGGCTCTCTGTGGTTTAAATATCAAAACACTTAATCTGAGTGGCTTTTATAAGGTGTATAATGTTGAGCTGTTGTCGAATTCTCTATCATCGCTCACACAACTTAAGACACTAAGTATTATAGTACAAAAAGACACTCCCGGTCTTTGGGAGGCGCTCAGTGGTCTAAATATCAAGAGTCTTATTGTCAGTGATAAAGTGAATGGTTTACGAGTAAAACATTGATCAAAGGCACTGTCATCTCTCACACGCGTTGTGTAAGTGCTTCGGTAGACAGTCACGATCTGCAAGAGTTTCTTCGTGGTCTGAATATCAAGAGTCTGTGTCTGGGAAGTAAGTGGAACAATTTGAGAGTGAATCGTGATGAGTCGTTGCTGCAGTCTCTTTGATCGCTCATACAGATGGAAACGCTTACAATATATTTATAAATATGTCGACTAACGGATATCTAAATCATTGACTTTTTGACTTTTACTGTTATCAATTACATTCATCGGAATTGTGAGACCTATTCAACACGATGTCTGAATTCATTCAGAAAGTTGAAAGTAGGTTGGAATTCGGTCTTTCTCCTTTCAATCAAAATAAGTATACCCCACTGAAAGAATACACTGACATCCAACAGTTACTAGAAAAACGGAATATGTGTGAATATGTGTGTGCTAATAATGACCATGACAGCGTTGATAGAAAGGAGTAAAATGAGTTCTTTCGTAACATTCATCTGGACGCCATCAAACAAATTTCAATGTGACTTCAGAATATACCAGCTTTGAGCTCATGAATCAATGCATGCGGCCTTCATGACGTTGATGATATAAACGCATGCATTACGAATACAGGAAACACTATAATAATATAAGTCGACGGATGAAATTGTTTATGTCAAACATTGCATTACGAAGTATTAATATTTTATCAGTGTTAAAGTTCAACGTGTTAGGTATCATATCTCTTTTTTGCTAACATGATCTAAGTCTGATTTATTGTTTGTCTAACAGGCTAGTAAATGATAACTATTTGTGTTATGTATTCCACTAATGATTTTAAGAAATACATTTTAGTAATAAATGTAATACTTACAAAATCATCACAGTTCATTCTTAAATAGTAAACTGAAATGACATCGTAGTCATTTATATAAATCAAAGAACAATCTGACTTCACGTTTGCTACTTCAGCACGAGTAATATGTTGCAAACACAAATATCTTAACAAAATAATTCATTATTTCTATAGTTTACTTTTTTGAATGTTAGTTAAAGAGGAATCAGACTGCGCGTCATATTAGAATTCATCATATACTACTATGGGTTTTTTTTTGGCTTTATAAAAACAGCGTGTTGGGCTCAGTTGTCATTATATATGCCAATATGTGTTACATATAGAATACGAACCGTTGGTTAAGTTTAAATTCTTCATTTACTTATACATGTTTGTGTTATTTTGGCTATAGAAATCAAACTGCGTGTCATGTAAGAACTCACCACATACTATAATGTGTTAATTGACTATATGTCAATCAAACTGCGTTAAAGAACTCATTATATACTATTATGTGTTAAATGGCTATATCAATCACACCGTGTGTCCACTTTGGTATTTATAATATATAAGTATGCTTGTATTGGCTTTTGAAATCAAATCGTATGTCATGTTACAATTCATTTTATACTATCAAACGTTCGTTTGGATATAGAATTAACCGCGTGTCGTGTTAGAAATCATCGTACAGCACTATTTATCAATTGTGCTATAGAAAAAAAAGCGTGTTGTGTTAGAATTCATCATTTCAAACATGTTCATTTGGCTATAGATATCAAATTGCATGTCACGTAAGACTTCATCATAAAGCATTATGTGTAAAGTGTGGGGTTTAAAACACTAAATGCTTTGGATTGACCAATCGAGACAAGTGCCCACAGATCTATTCACGGTTTTTGCTGGTTGTGTATGTGATCGCCTTATCAATTACATGTGTCACATCGTTCAACAAATGGCTCTTAGCAAATTTACAAATAAGACATGCTATATATTTCTATCTGCTGATGAACACTGTGCTCATACTATAATGAAATAAATGTTCTTCTTTCTGATTTGTATGATAATTACGATAAAACAATAAAATTAAATTTTGCAGATGAGTTGTTATCTATCTTTTTTTGACATGATTATTCATGGCTGTGGTCACATTGATTGCGATATATGACAGTTGTTAAAAGACAGGTTTATTATGATATAGATGATTACGATGATGATGACGATGACGATGATGATGATGATGATAATGATGATGATGATGATGATGATGATAATTATGTTGATGATTATGATGGCGATGATGATGATGGCGATGATGATGATGATGATGTCGATGATGATGATGATGATGATGATGATGATGATGAAGAAGAAGAAGAAGAAGAAGAAGAAGATGATGCTGATGATGATGATGATGATGATGATGATGATGATGATGATGATGATGATGATGATGATGATGATGATTATGATGATGATGATGATGATGATGATGATGATTATGATGATGATGATGATGATGATGATGATGATGATGATGATGATGATGATGATGATGATGACGATGAGGAGGAGGAGGAGGGAAGGAGGATGGTTTTGATGAGAAAGATGAAGACGATTACGATGATGATGATTTTTTAATTTTACCTCGATGGAACTTACCTGAAGGAGGCTTAGTAGACCGAAAAAAAAATTATGGTAATGTTGATAATTTTGATGGTGATGATGCGGATGCTGCTGCTGATGATGATGCCTATGGCACAACAAAGACGCTTACAACAAAATTACAACCATTATCAAAGTTGCTTATTGTCAAGAAGTAGGTTGTTTCCTAGCATTATTCACCACAGCAGTACACACAAGGGCTGTCCCAGAATATCGCAAACAAATTGCATAGCTCTGTTATTGCGTGCATGATGTTGTGTTTATATTAACTGATATATCATGTAGAAAATGAACTAAAGAAACTATTCTCTAACGATAATTGCTAAGTAATAAATCAACATGGATACCATGGACCGACGCATGTAGCATTCGTGAAGTTAGTATTTAGTATTTAGTATTTAGTAGTTCAAATTATTTATATTACTTAGAGGTTAATACCTCGTTGCATGAGGGCCGTAGGCCTGAGGGCGATTATTCACTCCAGGGCCGATTATCACTTCTGGCCATCAAGCAATGATGGTATTAACGTCTTTTATACTTAATCCCCGTTAACTGTATCATTTAATCACGATACATGTTACATACCATCCTATTTGTTCCTTCACGAAAATATATTTCAGAACCAGCATTCCGTTCTAATATTTTCATTCAATTGATTACGCAATAAATGACTTATCTACCTTAAATGACGTAATTTCTGTGACGAAACACACAAGTTTAAGCTTGACTATCTAGATTCAAACAACAGCTCAGACGTTTTGGTTTATTTAACAGTAAAATATATATTTTAAAAAGTATCAAACGTATCCAAAACGCATTACGGATTGTTTGTTTGTAATTTATAATTGGAAACATGAGGAATAATTAAAGAAATTATTCCGAGCAGTCATTCGATTTCGTGAAACGTTTAAAAAAGCGTAGTTTAAAATAAATTAATGGGTGGAAAAACTGAAAATTGAAGTGTATATCGTTGTAATTTTATTATTAGAAGCAGTGGATTAAAATTGTTATTGAGGTAAGATTGTCGCTTACTAAATTTTGATGTTGGATGACTCCTGTTTAACTTAAAGCTCAAATAGTGACATCAATCTAATCTACAGTCTACAGTTTTAGGTGCAATCGATATTTTGTATCATTCTTATTATTTGCTACGTCTAAACAACTTTTTTTATATTATTTCGTTGATTTGTGGCTTAATTTTATTAATCACCGTTGGAAAAAAATGAATATGGACGCCATTTTGTTTTGTTGACGTTGCCGGGGCCGTTTATCGATTATCAACATTTGGCCCTGCAGGGCCAAACGTGATAATCACCTTGCTTTGACCGACAATCATATGCATTCGAGTCAATTTTGTTACTTTATTATTAACATATGTATTAAATAGATTTACTATATGATACCTAACGTCACGTTAGAGCAGCGCTTAGCACGAGAGCAATTTTAAACAACTTTAACTGTTGACAAATGAAAGTGGAACGTACACAGAATCAGTGGCGCAGAAGATGATCATTGAGTTATGTTTTAGTCCAAATAGACATTCACACATGCTTCATATTCAATACCATTAATATAAAAATATAAAACAATGTTACCGACAGGTGAATAAATGACCAATACAATTTACAGCCGTATGGAGCGATTATCAGAGACTTAAAAGGCCGAATTGTGAGCACCGACACCGATCCGACATAATTTGATAATGAGGTAAATCAATACGGCTGTCGATCAGTACAGTTCGCATAAAATGATGATCACGTTGGAAAAAACGTTGGTAACCGCCATTTAAACGGTGGTGATCTCATTACAATGTGCGTTATTATGTATCTATGGTCTACAGTATTCTGCGAGAGCCATCGTACTATTTCAATTTTAAACTGTATATTTGAGATATTTATATTTTTCCCTAATCTGGAGATTTACTAAATTATAAGGTGACACAAAATAATCACAACAGACGCATATATCAAACTCAAATTGGCTTAATAAACACCAATTATCAAATGTGTCAGAAACTAAGATCTGGGTCAGCCATTTAAAGTGTTCTACAACACCACAATGTTTAATGTCAAAAAGGATTATGTAATAATTATTAACAATATTTATGAATACAAATTTTACCAATGTTCATTGACTTGACTTAGCACTGCCTTGGCCTAAATGATCATCATGATCATCATCAAGGTTCATAAGGTACATAACTCATGATTCAGTGAATTGCTGCGCCTGATGATTGAATGTTGCACATTACAACTACATGGCGAAAACACATTTCAGATTTCAATTCAATCGCTTCAGCCATGTATTATAAATGTGTTCCAGACACTAATAGCATTTTATAAGAAAAAGTCAAGTGGTTAAGTCAAGTGCAAAAAAATCCGGAATGAATCAATGCATGTTGAAATTGTATGTAAAAAACTTCTATTCAATATGATGGAATATTTCAAGTTTCAATTCAGCGCTTGGAAAATGAACAAGTTACAGTTTACTCATGGAGCTTTTAACATTACATTTGTCACCCATATCAATGGGTAAATAAAGAGGTCATCACTGTTGAATTAGCAGATCACGTCCCATGAAAATTGTGTCCTTCACCTCTTTAGTCCAACCTGTCACCTTAGTATAGCGGTAGCCTTGTTATAGCGGCGGTCAGATTAGATCCCCCCGATGCAAATCATTTTTCTAGATTACACCTGAGTATAACGATCATCATGCTTTAGCGACCAAAGGCTAGAATATTTTACCCTGAAAACAGTTTTCACCTGAGCTAAGTGGTCACGATTGTAGTCATAGCGAGTCGCGAAAAGAAAACACTTAAGTCAATTTGTGTTGTTGTATCTGACTTCAGTCATCAAAGCGCCGATTGTGCAACTTTTTGCCGCTTAAAGCCTCAAATAACGGTAACTTCCTTTGCAGTGATAAATACGGTCTACTGTGAGAAAACAAAAATAGGTTGTTGAGGTTTGTTTTACGTTTTTAGCGGTCGCATGCAAAACGCTATAGCATGAGCGCATGACAAAATGAACATACCTTTAGTGCTGTAATATAGTATACAAAACTCAGCCAGCGAGTGTTGTTATTAACAGGCTATGAACGGATTTGTAATCGTCTTTTCTGGTAAGATAGACATTGAATAGCAGCTTTGCTTTAATAACAGATTTTTTATATATTAAGAATGAGTGTATGTGGTTTGATCATAGATGTCGAAAAAAGTTTCCTTACTTAAGATAAATTGTGCTAAGCTTTGGTGTTTCTTTTAATTAAAATGGGAAAGGCTTGCGTCGACCAGAGTGGGGCTTTTATACCAGCAATAGATATAAAGATGAATAATTCCAACAGCAAGGAAAGAGAGTTACCTTCCAAATAATTCTATTTTCCTGCTCCAACTACTGAGTGTTCTGGTGTTCATCCTTAGAACGGCTTTATTGAATGAACGTTGTAGACCCGCATCTCTGTGACCAAGAAGTCGTCTTCCGAAAGGAAAAGTCGTGCTCGGATCAGATCGCAACCTTTGCATCATTCTGGAACTGTCAAATTCATCGACTATCAGAAAGAAATTGACAGCGTTTACCGGAAGTTCATCAATATCAGCAGGACGTTTCTTGGAAGAGATGACCTTCATAATTATTTATGTCAGACATTCCACCGACGCATTTGAAATAAGAATTGCATTTACACAAAGCTGCTTACTTTCACATTTTAGGGTGGTAATAAAATGCGTCATGATGACCTCAAAGGTTCAGAAGCAAAACGAAATTGTGTGCACACTTTGGAAGCTGTTTAACGACCTGTACCAACGAGCTGGCTCTTCTCTCACACTCTTAACAACAGATGCAGGAAATGGCCTACATCCATGCAGTAAGTTCAGCTACATTGGGCCTCACATTGAACAGAAGAAAAGGCAAAATCATCTAACGACACACCAATCATAGCCGAGGGAAAATCGCTGGTAAGCTTCACCTATGTCTAAAGGATCCTGGACAAACATTAATAAAATGATGCAGACGTTCGAACTCATATTGGTAAAGCACGAAAAACCTACTTACTTAGCTTAAAAACATATGGGGACCCAGCGTGATAGGCATCAACTTCACGCTGAAGCTCTTCAATACCATTGTAAAGCCAGTACTGCATTAGGAAGCAGAGACTTGAAGTCAATCCAGTGCTTCATCAACACCTGCCTCAGGCAGATCCATAAGAGCCCCCTGGCCAGAAAAAAACAACAACGAAGCTTTATGAGAAATAAATAACAACGCAGCCCATTGAAGAAGTCATCCTTCAAAGACGTTGGTGATTCAAAGGCTACAGCCTTCGCAAGCATACATAGAAAACAATAAGGTAATATCTATCAAGGAGCTTCCAATTGAAGATGAAGTGACGGCGGCCTAGAAATCTCTAGATGCGTAAGCCGAGCAGATGGTGAAGATGTGGGGACAGCGCGAGACTCACCTAGAACCGCAACGACCGGAGGAAGCTGTCAGCGGCCTATGTTTCAGACAAGATCAAATCGAGGGGTGAAAGCGAACCAGCTCTACGTGCATTTTTCTAAATTTTACAGGCGGTTAAAACTGTATCAAATTGAAACTTCAAACAATGAAGGCTTTATAATTTCAAGTTTGATAAAGAATAGTCTATTCTAATCACATTTAAAAAAAAATTGAATTCTAAAAAAAAAGTTATTTGAAAAATGTCATTTAGACCCTTTCCGCACTGTAATTTCACATATTTTTACTCGGCGTTAAGAGCGAAACAGTTTTAAGTGATTGTTAACTTACTTAAATGATCAGTTAACAGTATTAATTTCCTATAAAAAAAACTTGTTCAATTTTGTAAATAGTTATGTTGTAAAATATTGGCACTTAGAAACTTTTCGCACTAAAAGAAATACTTGGTTCAAATTTTTTGTTCAGAGTACAAAAGTCCTAAGCGACATTCAGTAAAATGAAAAAGTATATAACTTCTCACTTTATGACATATATTTGAAATGAATACTCGTAGCATTGTGTTTAATTTTTTAACTATATTTGAAAAAAAGTTTCTTATATAACCATTTTGCTCTAAACAGATAGCATAAATATATTGTTCTTATATCATCTAATAATGCTTTATAATAATATATCTCAATCGATTATATTTTATTTATTATACATATTGTTTGAAGTTGTTTTCTTCGAAACATTTAGATTTAAAAAAGAATTCTTTTAAATATTCACAAAAGTATTATTTTAAATATCTCAAACACGGAATGTTTTTAGTTTGAATTTACAAGATATACTTAATAATAATAATTTGTTGTTGTGTTTCCAACATGTAACAAGTTAGAAAAGGTGCATTGTTGAAGCTTACGTGAAAGACCAATTTTTAATTCCTATCTGAAACTTTTTATTGGAAGTTAAGGTTGAGTTTTTCACTGATTTTTGAGGAATTCTATAATTATTTGTGAGGTTAATTTATGCTTTGGCAGATATTAGGCGTATTTTTTAGGCGTAAGTCATGTCATTATACAACGAAATTTATAGCAAAGTAATTAACAATTTTATATATTTAACAATTAACATCATATATATTAGTTTAGTACATACTTAATTTTACATACAGTGAATGTGGTATGTATTGACCTTTTTATAGAAAGTACAAGCTCAAAAGTCAACAACAACATCAACCATGATTTTAGCTCACCTGATTGCTCAGGTGAGCTTTTGTGATCGGTCTTTGTCCGTCGTGTGTCCGTCCGTCCGTCCACATTTATTCGTAAACACTCTAGAGGCCACATTTTTTTGTCCGATCTTCATGAAAATTTGTCAGAAGATTTGGTAAAAAAAGAGAAAACCCTTGTTAACACTGTAGAAGTCACATTTCAAGCCCAATCTTCATGTAACTTTGTCAAAATGTTTGTATTAATGATATGTTGGTTGAGTTCAAAAGTGGTTCCGGTCCGTTAAAAAACATGGCCGCCAGTTGGCGGGGCAGTTTTTTTATTTGGCTATAGAGAAACATTGTAAACACTCTAGAGGCCACATTTCTTGTCCGATCTTCATGAAACTTGGTCAGACGATTTGTCCAATGATACCTTAATCGAGTTCGAAACTGGGTCATGCTGGGTCAAAGACTAGGTCACTAGGTAAAAAAAAGAAAAACCTTGTAAGCACTTTAGAATTTACATTTCATGCCCAATCTATATGTAACTTCGTCAAAATGTTTGTTTTAATGATATGTTGGTTGAGTTTAAAGTGTTTCCGGTCCGTTGAAAAACATGGCGGCCAGTGGGTGGGGCACTTTTCCTTGATTGGCTATAGAGAAAACTTGTGAACAATCTAGAAGTCACAATTTTTGCCCAATCATCATGAAACTTGGTATAAACATTGGATTTATTGATATCTCGGATAAGTTGGAATATAGTCTAGATCGGTGAAAAAACATGGCCGCCAGTGGACGGGGCAGTCTTTTCTATATGCATATCGTGAAAACATGTGAACACACTAAAAGTCACATGTTTGGCTTAATTTACATGAAATTTGGTCAGAACATTTGTTTCCTTGAGTTGAATTTGAAAGTGGCTCGGGTCCGTTGAAATACCTGGCTGCCAGGGGGGTTGACGCCTTTTCCTTATATTTGTATAGTAAAAAAACATTCTAGAAGTCACTTTTAATGCCCAATCTTCATGAAACTTAATGAAAACATTGGTTTTATTTATATCTTATATGAGTTCAAAAATGGCCCGGATCGGTCAAAAAACATGGCCGCCAGGTGGTGGGTGGGGCAGTTTTCCTTTGATGACTATAATAGAGAAACCTTGTGAACACTCTAGAAGTCACCCGTTTTGCCTAATCATTGTGAAACTTAGTCAATACATTGGTTTTATTGATATCTCGTACAAGATGCATAACGGCTCAGACCGGTGAAAAAAAACACACTTTTCAGCTCACCTGATTGCTCAGGTGATGTTTTAGGATTGGTCTGTGTCCATCGTCCATCCGTCCGTCCACATGGGGTTTGTTAACACTGTAGCATTCACATTTATCAAGTATCCTTTATCAAATTTGCTGAGAAGCTATATGGCCACAAGGTCTCAGTCAAGTTTGATAATGAGCTAAATCGCATAATAAATGACAAAATTATTGACGCTAGAGGCCATAGTGTTGGTCCAAAAATGATAATACTTGACAGGAATGTTTTTCTTTATGATATCTAAGAAAACTTTTACAGTGGGTCATGTGGGGTCAAAATCTTGGTCATGAGGTCTAAATCTTACAAATACCTTGTAAACACATGTAGAATTAGCATTACTTGCAAATTTTTGCATTGCAAAGAAAACATGCAACTGGACAGTACTCAATCAGAATTAATCATATGCTCACACTGCAAAGTAAACAGAAGAGAACCAAGAGTACTGAATTTTCAACTAAGCAATGAACAAGGCCTTTGAAAAAAAAAGTTGAGCGAACTAGGGCCATCTTGGCCCTCTTGGCCCTCTTGTTTTATAAAATGTGAAGAGTCTAAATATAATAAGAGTAGTATGCAGAGACAAAGTAAAGAATGGCGAAAGTGGGATGTGGCTGTCTCAATTTTCATCAATAGCCCTTTCAGTTATTGTCGGGTTTTCATTATCTCCCGTTTGTGACGTCATGATTATCGAGTGTATGATGGTAAACGAGAACAGAGATCTTGTTTGAAAATGTTTTTTCAACGATGTAAACTGACTAAATATATGCACGAAATGTTTGTACTTACCTAATTGTTAAATATATGCACGAAAATGTTTTTACTTACGTAAGTGTTAAATATATGCACCAAAATGTTTGTACTTACCTTATTGTTAATAATGTATTATTTTCTAATGAAATGTTGATATTCGGTTTATACTGCTGTTAATGCAGCGGTACTGTTCATCAGAGAACGTGATCGGAACACTAAATACTGAAAATCCCAAAAATCAAAACAACTAAAACAGCCGTATTATTTCTTACAGTAAGACTTTTATAAATGATGTTTAAACATTAATGAAACATATTTTTCTTTGATCACAATTATAAGTCGTGTGGATATTGTTGTTGTTCATTAGTGATCGAACGTGTAAGAGGTAAATTTAATCAATTGTAAAACAAAGCCCTTAAAAGCGGAATACATAACAATTGTTAAATTTTATTATTTTCTTTTCCATTGAATGGATTTTCGTTTCGTTTACACTGAATGACAATATTAATAAATATACGCATACATATGGTAAAAGAACTCTGCATATTATGCAAATTGAACTGTCTTTGCAAGTATATTGAAATCTCTTTACTTATGATAAGGAGTGATAAAAATCGAGCATTTTATGATCAATAAATCTATACATTTAATTTATTTATTGCAAGTATTGTTTAATCTATTGGTATTGCTTGTTTTCATTATGGTGTTTCGTACACTGCAATAACGTACTTGAAATTTACACACGTAAAAACGGAGTTTACATTAGCCGGTGCCCGTTAAATACCTCTATAGCATAGCAGTTATATTGCACAATATTTAAAACTATTTATAGTTTTTAAACACAGTTTATTATCATTAAACTGGCTAATATTTTAAGACTCGTTCCTGTAAATCCATTTCCGATAATGTCTTCATGCTTTTAATGTTAAACTATTTTATTGAAGCAAATGTTCAGTATTTTCGCTTCAAAATTTGGCTAAATATGCCAAGGGTGGATACATGGGGATATCATAAATTATTTAATTACCAGACACTAGGCTGCAACATGTGGTTTATGCAGGGCCCCAAGTATAGGTCCCTGGGTTTATGACACCTTGTTTACTTTGTAATTGTCTGGACAGTATCCGATCATGACGAGTTAATCGGGTTGTGAAGAACAAAGGTGCAATAAAACAACGGGATAAAAATGCTGCAACAGAGAGTGTCAATATTGGTGTGATCAATTTAATCAAACATTAACATTTATCAATTGAATTTATTTTATGTGTAACAAGGTAAGTTTCTCAATATGTTGCATACATAAAATCGATATATTTGTTGTTTGTTTTCATCATTATATGTTTTCGTTCGTTAAATTTAATTTACATGTAATCTGAAATAAAATCAATTGGTGATGTTTTTTAACAAAAAAATGGTCGCGAAGAGAGTGCCAAGTATGGAGATTATTTTCATAACCACATATCGAGCTCTTACATTTTGTTCTTCTCCCGAGTTCGTTGTTAGTAAAAACAAATAATAAATTTTGATATTTTGCATGAATATCATTACAAACGATGCTTTTGTCAACCTTCCCTAAATGAGTTTATTTACTGATGACTGATATAAAAATACTCTCTTACAACTGCCGTGGATTAAATGATTGTAAAAAACGAAATGATGTATTTAATTTTTTAAAACAAAATTCAAAGCACATATCTATTGTCTACAAGATTGCCACTTCACTCCATCTTTAGAATAGCAAATTTATTCTCAGTGGGATGGTGAATGTTATTTTAGCCATGGAAATTCAAACTCAAGAGGTGTCTGCATATTATTTCAAAAGAATATACCAGTAACTATTCATGCCATTAAAAAAGACCAGTCCGGGAACTTGTTAATTTTAGATATAACATTTGATACAAAAAGGTTCACGCTATGTACCTTGTATGGACCTAACACTGATCAACCAAATTTCTACAGTGAATTACTTTCTGACATAGACAACTTAGGAAATGATACCTATATTATCTGTGGAGATTTTAATCTTGTATTGGATTCTAAATTAGATTATGTCCATAACAAAAATCTTAACAATAATAAAAAGTCAAGAGAATTGTTATCTTCTGCAATGCATGATAGAAACTTGATAGATAGTTTTAGACTAATGAATGGCACTATTAATCAATACACTTGGCGAAAACCAAACACTCTTCAACAAGGTAGGCTGGATTTCTTCCTTGTCACTAGTAATCTTGTTCAAAATATTAGAAAATCTGATATACAATCAAGCTACAAATCTGACCATTCAGCTATAACATTAGAATTAAAAATCTGCGAAACAACCCATGGTAAAGGACTCTGGAAATTCAATAACTCTCTGTTACATGATCAAGAATATCTCGATTGTATGAAAATAAAAATTGGAGATATAAAAAAACAATATTGCCTACCTGTATATAACATTGACTCTTTGAACACGATTGATGATTGTGAGATTCAGTTTACCATAAATGACCAGCTTTTTTTTAGAAACCTTGTTAATGGAAATCAGGGGCAAAACTATCTCATTTTCATCATACAGATCTAAACAGAGGAGAGACAGGGAAGATTTTATTATAAAAAATTCTAGAAAAAAATATTACTGAAAATAATATTGAAGAACTTCATTTGTTACAGCAGGAACTATCTGATATCCGTGATATTAAAATGAAAGGATCATTCATAAGATCCAAAGCAAAATGGATTGATGAAGGCGAAAAACCCACGAAATACTTTTGCAATCGGAAAAACAACACTCATCTAGCAAAACAATACCTTATATTATAAACAATAATGGCCACAATATATATGATCAAAATGAAATTTTAGCAGAAGCTGCCTCATATTACAAGACTTTATACTCCAAAGGTGAAACAAAAGAAAGTGATAACGCAATATTTGATGAACTTAATTTGATACACGGTGCAAAATTGAATAACGATGAAGCTCAAGCATTAGAAGGCATATTGACAATGGAAGAAATCTCAACTACCTTGAAAAATATGAAACATTTTAAAAGTCCAGGTTCAGATGGCTTGACAACAGAATTTTTTTAAGTTTTCTGGAAAGATCTTAAGTATTTCATTTTAAGGAGTCTTAATTATGCTTTTATTTCTGGGGCTATGTCAATCACTCAAAAACAAGGTATTATCACCTGTATACCAAAAGAAAATAAGCCAAGAACAACCTTTAACAATCTTAGACCATTAACTCTCTTAAATGTTGTTTACAAAATAGCTTCAGGCACAATTGCAAACAGACTTAAAACAGTTCTTGACAAATTAATTTCCAAAGATCAGACTGGATTTATAAAAGGAAGATATATAGGTGAAAATACTAGACTATTGTATGATATCCTAAAATATACAGAAGATAACAAAATCCCAGGACTCTTATTAACGTTAGACTTTGAAAAGGCGTTCGACTCATTGGCATTCAATTTCATTGAAAAAACTCTAATTTATTTTAACTTTGGTCCAATGTTCAGAAAATGGATCTCTCTTTTTTTATACAACACTATGTCAGCCATTCAAATCAATGGATTCCTGTCTGAATCATTCAAAATTGAAAAAGGCTGCCGTCAAGGCGATCCGATCAGTTCTTACATTTTTATACTATGTGCAGAAACATTGGCAATCAAAATAAGAAACTCAAAACAAATTAAAGGAATAACTATTGAAAACATTGAATACAAAATTTCCCAATTTGCATACGACACATCACTTTTATTAGACGGTTCTGAAAGTTCTCTTATCACAGCACTTGACCTATTGCATACCTTTGCCCTGGAATCTGGACTAAAAATTAACTATGACAAAACAAAACTCATATGGATAGGCTCCAAGAAATATAGTACACACTCAATAAAAACTAAATACAAACTTATATGGGGTTCAACCAATTTCAAAGTACTAGGTATCATATTTGATGTCAACCTAGAGAAAATGATTGATTATAATTATTCTAGCAAATTGACAATGTTACAAAATATCATAAATTTTTGGAAAAGGAGAAATATCTCACCTTTAGGAAAGATAACTGTAGTTAAATCCATGTTACTCCCCCTTTTCACTCATTTATTTATTGCTCTTCCCAGTCCAGGAGTACATATATTAAATCAAATACATAATTGTTTTTACAACTTCATATGGGATGGTCCTTTAAAAATCAAACACAATGTTCTTATCAAACCTTATGAAGAGGGAGGGCTGAATATGATAGATATATACTCATTTGAAAAAAGTATGAAGCTAACATGAATAAAGAAACTTGCACTATGTACAGGGAAATGCTTTGTATTAGTCTATTCACTGTTTGATGTTAAAAAAATGTTAAATATGGGTAATGCATATGTGCAAAAAATTGTTAAAAGATTAACTAACACATTTTGGAAAGATGTTCTTAATTACTATAGCATATATGTTAACAAATTTAAGATTTGTACATTTGATGATGTATTAAATATGCCATTATTTTACAATGACAACTTTAAAATTGGTATGAATTGCATTTATGATAAGAACATGTATGAAAAGGGAATTAGACTTGTTAGAGACATATTATGTACCTCTGGAGGGTTTAAGACCAAGAATGATATTAAGAATTACACTGGAAAAGTGCTAAATTTTTTATTCTATGAAGGAGTTAAAAGAACTGTAACAGATTTTATTAAAAAATCAAGTTTTGCTACTGTTAACAAGTCAAACACCACTGGAGTATTTTTCTCTTCCTATCTGAATGTTATTGTTTTTAAAGCAAAACCAAATAAATCAATATATAGCACATATACATTTAATAAAGAAAAACCTACATGTCAAAATAAGTGGAATGAAATATTTAATAACATTGACTGGAAGTTTGTACATAACTTTGTTTTTGAAAACTCCAGAGATACATATATACAATGGCTTCAAACTAGAATTGTACACAGAATCTTGGGTACAAAATCTCTGTTATATAAAATGAAAATTGTTAACGACAATCTATGTTCTTTTTGTAAAAAACATGAGGAAACCTTAACTCATCTTTTCTGGGAATGTGAACACATTCAACCCATTATCAACTATATAAAATATTCAATGAATCTAAACAACATCAATTTTCCCAACATCTCTTGCCAAGATGTTCTACTTGGGATTTGTTCTGAAAAAATGACCCCCATTAATATTTTATTTCTTGAAATGAAAAGGTATGTTTTTATCTGTAAAAAACATAGTAAAATCCCAACAGTACCAGGGCTAAAAAATAGTTTTCAACTAGCATGGGAAATTCAAAAGCACACCATTTGCCAAGGATCGGAATTTCCAAATTGGTCAGTTGTAAGATTATTAATCAATGAACCCATAACTTAAAATGTACTTGCTTTACATTGATGTGCACTGAAATAAATGCCTTCAACTATACACTGTGGTTTTGTTTTCACATATTTTTTTTTTGTTCAAACCTACACTTTCTTTACCTTTGACAAAAGAAAACAATGATATGTGTAGTACAAATCTCCATATTAAGTATGAAGATCCCTGTGTTATATAGAAAGTATAGTTGCTACTTGTATTTTCTGTGCTTTCACAAAGTTTTTCATCTACTATGTATCTATGTATACATTGTACATTGCTAAATATAAACTTGCATCCGCTGTTTATAAACGTGCACATCATTTAGTTGTATACTAACACAGGCTGTATTTAATTGCTACTAACACATAATTTTTGTAAGGTATGGAGTAGGATGGCCTCGACCTACACATACCTATTGACGAGGTAAATAAAGTTTTCTTATTTAAAAAAAAAAAAAAAAAAAAAAAAAACTTCCCTATATGAGCTTATATGAATGTTATCTCTTTTTGCCAACCAGTGGGCGGATTCTAAACTTTGCAGGTGGGGTGAAATGACATTTCAATTCCCATTTTCAATGGTAAAGGTCATGTTCCCAAGTTGTAAAAATGCGCTCAAATCATATGCCAATGATCAATACCGTTAACATATAAACGTTCGGCGCTTTTTTCAATATTTGGCAATTATATTATCAGCGACACTGTCACTTTTCTCTCAAGCGGATTTTGTATCATCGCATTACGTCACATCCGGCTAAGTTACACAACTCTTACACTAGTAAATGCGAATAACTTAAAGGGTCAATAGGGTGTCACAACCAGAATGTACAATCTTATTATTGCATGAAGCATTATTTACAATGAAACATTACTACATATAAATGTATTTTACAGGGTTTGCACATACCTTGAAAAATGCTTGAATTTTAATGTTCTCATTGAAAAGTGCTTATAAAGGCTGTGGAGTGCTTAAAAAGTAATTATTTGCATATAAAAACTTAAAAATGCTTGAAAAGTGCTTATTTTGGGCTTCAAAAGTGCTTGAAAAAAGTACCAAGGGTAAACATATATAATTTCATATCTTTTCCATGAGTCCGAAGTCGTTGTTTTTTTCACAATTTTATATGTTTATACTGGAAGGTACTGGATCGGTACGGGTTGGTACGGGTTTTAGAACATAAGGGAGACAACTTCTAATAATCTTCCGCCAATCGGTCTACTTCGGGTTTTTGTACGCATTATGCCATTTATAATGTAGTGCTGACAAGTTGAAATATGTCAGCGAATAAGTTCATTTTTTTAGAAAGGGTGGCTTTTGAAGTACCCTTGGGTTGTTGACAACTCCGATTCTAATGTCAAAGCATCTTCTAAAGTATGCAGAACAGATAAAGAGATCGCTAGTATGGGGAATCGGCGTGAAAAAGCCACATAAGAGTGCATTTAGAACATTTAGAATACATATTCAATACAAATAACAGGTTTTGTTTAGGTATGTGTAATGCCTTTGGTCAAATACTATATCATAATGAAATATCTTACTTTTGATTAAACAGTATTACTGTAGCAGGGTAGTGCAGACTGTTGTAAGTCGAATAGAATATCAAGCAAGAAGATACCAATTTAACGAAACTGTTGTCAGTATTGGACACAGAAAAATATACAGTTTTCAGTAGGTAGGACTTAAAAAGTGCTTGAATTTGGATTTTTTCCCTTGAAAAGTGCTTTAAAAGTGCTTGAATTTCATTGAAGAAAATCTGTATAAACCCTGTTTTAGTATTGCCTTCATGCTAAGGATATTGCAGTATCTAACAGGGCTCAACATTAACCTAACAACCAACTTAGTACTTAGAAAATCTACTTGCCCTGAACGTAAAGCCAGTCTTGCCCAAACATGAAATATCACATTAACTGTAAACCTCATATTTTTAAATAAAGATAAAAATGATAAACCACAAAACCTTTTTTATTTTTGCACATTTAACAAAAGGATTTCAGCAATTAAAGTCTAATTAAAGTCTAGATGAAATGCTCTTTGTTCTTTTTTGCACTTGCCCGGACAGACAACTACATTATAAAATAACTTGCCCGGACCCAACTTATACTTGCCAGGGGCAATAGGACAACTGTAAATGTTGAGCCCTGTCTAATAAGGCCATACAATATCACGTGAATTCCATTCAAAAGGAAATACAGCATGGTATTACAATACCCCAGTACAATAAACGATGCATGAGGTATAGTACAACATGATATAACAAGCAGTGTTCAGCTAGTTTGCGTTTCACACAGTCAAGGTACTAAGTACTTTACATCTCATGAACAGTCCTGGCACCAACAACTTCACATCTCACAATCATTTTTATAATTACTTATCATCGCACAAATAAGGTAATAGATAAAGCTAGTTATCATCTCATAAACACAGTAAAATGACTAAATACTTCGACTCTCACAAATACAGTACTTATTACTTATTACTGTCCATCTTGTAAACACAGTCATGATATTAACTACTTCACATCAAACTAACCAACTCTTAATTTTCGGACACTTACAAATGATTACAAAAATAGTATACCAAAATTTAGATTCACACAAATATTATTAAAAAAGCAATATCGGAAATTGTTGAGTTAACCTGACAATATATAATGCCTTAATGCTGGGATTTGTGTATGTGTAAAGATACTCTGGTAAAATAAAAAGTTGACCTCAATACCACTCTTTAATACATTTAATATAATTGTTCAATATATTAACGATTATAAAATTGCTTGATTTTCTTGTACAGAAACAGTCTATCAAATGTAATCCACGGATAAACGTTTTCCACTGAGCACTAGTATTAGCATGGTGTTGTTCGTTGGACGAACCTTAAAATACAAAGTAATTCAGAAGGGGCTTTTCCATGTGGATAACTGAACTGTTATAAGGCAATTATAGGCGAATTTTCAGATTATCATAATTGGTACAAGTTTACATCATTCAGTTTTTTTATTCATCGCAACAGAATTGTTACCCTCTGATCAACATCTACTGGCACAGGTATCAATCACATCATATCACTTCTTAATGGTTGCTTACTGGTTAATTTCCACTGGCATAGAAACCAGGCAAATCACATCAGTACTTAATGGTGACTTATTGTTTAACATCCACTGGCACAGTAACAAAGCAAATCACATTACCCCTGAATGGTAACCTACTTATAAGCATCCACTGGCACATATACCAAGCAAATCACAGCACTCCTGAGTGGTTACTTACTAATTAACATCCACTGGTACATGAACCAAGCAAATCACAACACTCCTGAGCTGTTACTTACTAATTAACATCCACTGGCACATATACCAAGCAAATCACAGCATTCCTGAGTGGTTACTTACTGTTTAACATCCACTCAGTCTGGCACATATACTTAGCAAAGCACAGCACCCCTGAATAGTTACTCATTGATTAACATCCACTGGTACAGATACCAAGCGAATTGCATCTTTACTCAATGATTACTTACTGATTAGCATCCACTGACACAGATACCAAGCAAATCACATCACCCATGAATGTTTACTTACTAATTAACATACACCGACACAGATACCAACCAAATAACATCACTCCTTAACGGAACCTAACTGATCCACATCCATTAGCACATGACAAACCAAATCACATCACATCAGAATGGTAGTCTGCTGATTAACAATGGACCAATAAAGTAACCAACACAATCACTATAATGGTTTCCAACAAACTGAAAACACAATTCACCAACTTAGTTATCTTATACATTACACCTGCAGTGATATTTCCAGAGTTTCCTACAAATCCATGTCTTTCCAGAAAAGTAATTAATTGACAAACTAATTCATATCTCACCTCAGAAAATATTTAGTGTTGGTAAATACCAGAATATAAAGCAAATTACTGCCATGATTGTTAATATTTATTTATTGTTAACGTTATGTTGATTTTGTTATATAACAAACTAGGTACTATGTTATTACGAGAGAAGAATATACAGATTTAAGGTTGTCGCATAATTGATGTATTTTATGTATATACCTTGTTCGCTATAATGCAAACCCTGGGGCTACGTCAGTGTTGCTGGGGACCTATTAATTTGTTGACAGCAGGTACACGCTTTCCGCTGGCTATAGTCCGTTTTAATTATAGGTCATTACAGAGATTACGAGATAACATAATAAATGTATGTTTGTTGTCGTGCATATGCATTTACAAGGTGGTAAATAAATCTAGTATATGCAAGTTCAACGAGGTAGTCTGAATTATCAAGTTGAAATGTTTATGTAACGATGCATGTATATAAGCAATACGTTTTGGACACTAAAAACAACAATGATTTAACACATAGGAGAAACTCTCAAGGTTTATTTTCAGAACTCAACCACAGGTGGGGTGGGGTCCTATCAGGATGGACAGAGACGTAGATAACAGAGACTGGAGACTCACCCAATTTATATAATAAAGCGTGCCGAGTTCTCACCCGTTACGGGATTTCGCGAGACTTGAAGAAAAATATAGACGACGCCATTTTGTTTGCGAAGCGGGTAAAAGCTACAAACTAAAGAGCGAATTTAGAGCGAGTTCTTTGTTGACATTGACTGAATATGTTATTTTTAAATTGCTGGATAATGTTTTCACCAGACCAGTTCAGTAAACAAGGGACATCATTGGAGGTTACGGTAAGAATCGTTACGAACATTACTGCATTTTTACGCTATTCTCGGTAAACACACGTTTTGCTCCAATTGCAGTAAACTTGTGACTCATTTATCTAAGAAAATATGACCTAAATATTATTAAATTTGATTTTTGCATTAAAGTACTGATTCGGTTTAATGAATTCACACCTTTTTATAGTGATATTCTGTTAGATAATAAAATTACACCAGATTTTATTTACCCCATTTTGCCGATGCATTTGATTTTCTATTTAAACTCCTCATAGCTTTAGCGAATAAAACTTCGAATATAAACTACGGATCACATCATATATGGTTTCATTTTAAAGTGCTGATTGGGTTCTATGTTTGTCCATATTTTCAGTGTGATATTCCATTAAATAATAAAGTTGTGCAAGTTTTAATTTTACCCTATTTTGCACATACTTGCTTTCAGCCATTTTGGTTTTCCATAAAAAAACATGTATATTTCCAGTGACCAAAGCTAAAAAAGGGTGCAATGCATCATATCATAACTTATATTTTTTCAAAGTGCTAATTGTAATTTATTAAGTCACATATTTTCATTGTGATGTGCTTTTGAATAAGAAATTGACACCAAATTAAATTTTCCCCATTTTGTTGGTAAATGCGATAAGCCAAAAATTATTTTAATCCAAACTCTTCATAGTTTTAACGACTAAAACTGACAACGTGTTCTATGGATCATATCATCAATGGTATCATTTTAAAGTGCAGACTGAGTTTTAAGGCTGCCCTTATGTTCATTTTGATGTTCCTTTCAATAATGAAATTATCCAAGTTTTAATTTGTCCTGTTTTTTAGGTATTTGCATTCAGTCGTTTTGATTTTCCGCAAAAAACCTTGCATATTTTGAGTGACCAAAGCTAAAAAAGGGTCCATTGCAATATATCATAACTTATATTTTTAAAGAGTGCTAATTGTAAATTATATAGTCCCACATTTTCAGTGTGTTATTCTTTTGAATAAGAAAATTACAACATATTTTATTTACCCCACTTTGCAGGTTACTTCTGTAAGCCAAAAATTGTTTCAATCCAAACATTTCATAGTTGCAGCGACTAAAACGTCAAATATAAACTATGGATCGCATCAAATATGGTATCTTTTTCTGGCATGCCAATTGAGTTTTATGTCTGCCCGAATTTTCATTTTGACAGTCCGTTAAATAATGAAATTCTGCAAGTGGTAATTTATCCTGTTTTTCAGGTATTTGCATACAGCCGTTTCGATTTTCCGCAAAAAAACTTTATATTTTGAGTGACCAAAGCTAAAAAAGGGTGCATTGCTTCATATAATAACTGATATTTTTCTACAGTGCTGATTGAACTTTATTTAGCTCCTCAGTTTCATAGTGATATTTATTTGCTTAAGAAAGTTACACCATATTTTATACACCCCATTTTGCAGGTGAATGTTTTAATCCATAAAAAGTTTCCATTCAACTCCTTCATAGTTGTAATCACTAAAACTAAAAACATATACTATGGCCTGTAACATAAACTTAATTATTTTGCAGTGCAGATTTAGTTTTTTGGCTGCCCATATTTTCATTGTGATATTCCTTTAAATAATGGAATTGTGCAATTTTTAATTGACCCAGTTTTTCAGACATTTTCATTCAGCCTTTTTGATTTTCTGCAACAAAGCTTAAAGACTGTGTTAAAATTGCTTTTTATTTTAAAATAATTATATCCCAATATGATTGAAATTATACAAAAATGAATAAAAAATAAATTTGTTACAAAGAAATGGACTCATGCTGGCAATTCCAGGAGAATGATTATGGGAAAATTTTGAATTCAAGCATTTTGATGACAGTTTACAAAGTTTATGGCTAGTATTGAATAGAATTAATGCTCAATTTCAACCTGTGGATGTTAATTACAATAAAGTAATTTAAGTATACTATGAATATGGTTAAATACATCATTATTATTGATTTCAAAAACAATAAAACTTAGCATATCTCTGTAATTAAAATTATCTGGATTAAATTTAAGTGCACACAATTAGGGATTCCTTTATTCCTTTCTTAACTCTCCCTAATATCCATAAAAACCTCCCAGGCAGATGTCAAATTGACCCCAGTTACTAATGTTGTGTATTATTCCCTACATAACTGCCAATTTATGTCACCTAGTTTATGGCTTTATGGGTGTTGAAATGACTCTTATCAGGGGATATATCACAAGTTGAGTAGGCACCAGCTCAGTATGGTTTCATATTAACCCTCCCCAATTAAATCTCACTGTGTATTATAAATATAATTTGTTATTCCGCTTTATTCTCATTCGCAATCATACTTTGTGTAAAGCAGAGTAAATTGTTGAAAGAAAATTATTAAAAAGAATTGTTGGGTTATTCTTTGGAGTTAAAATCGTTGAAGAAAGTGCTTTATTAGAAAAAAGTGCTTCAGTGTTATAAGTTAAGGAAGGATTTAATTCATTGATCATTTGATATAGAGTTTAATTTATAAGGAAGGATTTAATTAATCAGAGACGTAGATAACTACCTACGTCTCTGAATTAATTGGTCTATTAATATATAGTTTAATTAATAAATATAGTTATAATACAATCATTTAATACTTAATATAAGAGCTAGATTATTTAATTTGAAAAAAGGTGATCAGTGAATATTATATCCAAGAATTGTATTGTAAACCGGTGCTTGTTCATTTATATATATCTGTGGAAGGAAATGTAAAATGTATAAGCTCATTTTCTATTACAATTTTGTCTATTACCAGGTATTTTGTGGTGTAATTGTGTGGGTTCAGAGTCTGACTGGATATCTACACCTCTGGTGGATTATAAAAAAGAAGGGTTCGTCCACAGAAAAGGAGTAAGTTCATATTTAGTTTAGAAGCTTTTAACAATATATGCTGCCATATACCCTATAAAGAGTTTCTTGACCAGATTAATGGGATAATCTGCCATCAGAGCAAATGAGTTGACATTATTGATATGCTGAGCAAAAGCGAATCGATACATGTTCGGTTGCGGGTTTAACGCATTTATGCCTAGTGGACTCTCCCAGCCCTCTAAATTGGATCAATTTATTTCCAAACTTAGGGATGTCTAGTATATTTAGTTCTATATTTTTCTAGACGCTAGGAATAAATTGGTTAACTACGTGGTACAAAAATTTGACCTTGTAAATATTAGGTAGACTTAGTACTCTTACCAAACCAATAAAAGAGTCTGCAAAAAAGGTTATTAAAGTATCTCATTGAGTGTTTACTAAGAAATAAAAAAACATGATTTAATGGAGGAACTGTTCAATTACGAACGTTCACCTATTTTGCCTAACAAACATAACTAGCCAATTAACCCTTTCCCACTCAGAAGCATAGTGAAAATGGCTATGTACAAACAGCATAAAACCAGAACAGCCTGCGAGTAACTCGCAGTCTGTTCAGGTTTTATGCTGTTTGCTTTGCACCAGTATCTTAGGGTTATTAATGAAGCCTTTCAAACTTGATTATATTAAAGATAGATAGTTATATTCATGGTTTTTACTTTATTTCAATATTAAAACAATATTTAGTTGAACAAATGTTTTCATGCACATTGTTTTTAGTTTGTATTTCAATATTACATCTTTACAAAAGGTACACAATGGCAGAAGTCATACATCTATGTATTTTGAAATTATTTATTTATTTTTCTCATTTTTATTCATAACACAAAATATACAACAACAGATTATGTAATCGTTTCGCGTTGCAACGCTTTATATTTTTCAGGTTTTTAAACCTTCAAAATATGCATATAATGGATATTTTAGAGCATGGTAAATGTTCAGTTATACTGTTTCCTCACAAATATCATAACTACAATTACAATTTGCGTTTCCAAAACAATATCAAGTTGACTTCAAATAGAGCAAGTCGACCAAAAACATGCCAGTTGACTAACGTGTGAGTTGACCGGCATCCTTTTTAAGTTATTTTATTGCACTCGCACACTTTTCCTTAAGTGCTGCACGAAAACTGTTGCCTGATTTTTCACTTTGATAAAGTGTATTTCTTTGAAGTTTTGCCATAGCAAACCCCCTCACAGTCACCAATATTTGAGAAATATCCTCAAGTAGGCCACTCAATAAATAATAATCTTCATATATCGTTTCATTTGCCTACATTACAAAGTTCCTCGATGTAATGTTTTACCATAAAGTCTTCCATTAATGTTATCTACGTCTCTGGGATGGATTTGGACGAATTTCGTCATGTCTTGAAACGTTGTTAGTTACTTAGAGAATTACATGGACTTAGAAATATTGCATTAACAACTAGTTTAAAGAAGTATATGGACTTAGAAACGTTATGTTAACAATTGAATAAAGAGCCAAGAAAATTCCATAGAATTTATTTATATATGCGTCGCTACTACGGCACAAGGTATCTGCAATTTAACAATTGTACAACTTAACATTCAAATCATAAACACTTCAATGCGTTTATTCTTCTTGTTGTCTTAAAAAAATATATTTTACATTCTGAAATAAGGTAGAGGTCATCACAAGGCTCATACCTGTTTGAAATTCGTTTAAACATACCAGTGGTATGAGTGTGAATTTCGAAGTTAATAAGGTCTTTCTGAGCCTGATGCATGGACCCAGAGTGTGTCACAGCACTCTTACTAGACTCAGTTAAGTTTTACTACTTTTGAACTAAGCTACAATTATGTAGAGGTAAAAAAATGCAAGGCTCACATCTCTTTCAAATTTATTTCAAAATACACTTGCTTTTCTGCAATTACGTTTCCATTTTTTCAATTAGCTGTATAGTTTAAAGGATATGAATGTATTAATAAAACAAAATGTTAGATAGTAATTCAATACTTATTAATGCAGTCATAAATGTTACACATTAAAAAAATACCTGTAGTGTACGAAAATGTGAAAAGATACACACATTTTTTTCTTTTTGTTCATTAGTTTTCATCAGTTACAATATATTATCTGTTCTTGAGGTTTTCAAAATACATCAACCACCTGAATGCAAAAGAGCTCCGAGTAGCATTTCACTGAACATATAACCTTTTTGCACTAAAATAAATTTAATTTGACTAAGTGCTTTTGGACAAATTTCAATTTTCCTTTTTTATTTGATTTCCAAGAACTAAGATATTTTAATACATGATGGGCATGGATGTTGCGATACAAAATAAAATGTATACAAAAAACGTTTTGTAAACAAATATCAATTAGAGCTGTTTCAATTTCACCACTCGAAATGCAGAGATAATTTATTTTGTTTGGCTTGTTTCTCGTTTTTCAACCAAATTTAACTTGACTAAGTGCTTTTGGACAAATTTCATTTGGTTTCCTTGAACTAAGATATTTTAATACATGATGGGCATGGATGTTGCGATACAAAATATACAAAAAGTCGTTTTGTGAAAAAAATGTCAGTTAGAGCTGTTTATGTAGCTAGACATGGATATCGAAATAAGGACCTTTTGAAATCAGGCCCTTTATCAACTGAGATAGCTAGTCCGTTTGTCCCATTTAATAACATTTGTTAAGCTCTGTTGAGCTTCGTATGCAGTCGACAGGAAATATTGGTTCCCGTTTAAGAGGTTTATCCAACCTGCACTCTAATTTTAATTAACTTTTTAATAAAATTACAACAGCAACAATTTTCGTTTAATTCTCTTTTCAACAACATAACAACAGCAACAACTAACAAACAGAACCAATATAACAGGTTTCCTAATAAAGCATCCGTGTTTTCTTAGAGGCAAGTGTGTTTAACATTTATTGACCGAAATATGTCTTAGAAAAAAGTCTGCTCATTTATATAATTAACAATACATATAAAATGCCTACAATGCCATTTCTTTAAACTACCCGGTAATGAAATACCCAACAATGAAGCACAAGTCAGTTCTTTTAGATAGTGAAATATCCACTGCTAAAACATAAACCATGTGATCAGATATTAAAACTATCATAGCTTAAGAACAAAACAGTTTTCTCAGCAACAGATATAGTCATAACTAAAGCATACAAAATATTGTGTGAGTGACAAATTGACCGTTTGTTCGGCTTTTGAAGCATGTATAGATAAAAAATAACAAAGTTAGTTAAGATCCGTTAAACTATGCAAGAAATTTCTAAAATTAAGAGTTTTAGTGCACTCATTCAAGGGAACGAGTAGTCTCCTAAGGTGTTTCCAAAGGAAATCCTTTTTTCTATTCAAGAAATATTCACATCACAATTGAAACATGAGTCAACTCATTTCGCTTCTACTGTAGATACTTTCTCAACTACGAAGCAGTGTCTGCATATAAAACTGAAATATTCACAGCCACAGCATAATAAGTCACCCCCACATATAGCAACTGATACTTTCGCGGCCCATGAATCACCGTATTTATTCCGAGTTGCACTTGTACGCGCGAATAATGTCCCTGATAGGTGCCCGGCATACGGGACACTTGGCACCGCGATCCATCAGGTGTCGCCCGCACGGGAAGCAAACACACATGTGACCGCATTGGTACAGCACAGAGTCGCTGTGGTTGTCGAGGCAGATCAGACAGTGTGTGTCGTTCACAGGGCGGGACAGGGCTGCTGTTGCCGTGGGAAGTATTCCTGCAGTTCCGGCACTTCCTATGGCACCTCCTATTAAAATTACAGATCATTCATCAAAACGTTTGATAATAATTAACTACCAATAAGGTTTAATTTATTTAAGAATACATAAGAGGACGGCCTTGAGGGCCCAAGGAACGTCCATAACCATTTTATAAAGCAGCCCAGATATCATTAGAACAAAATGACCTTAGCAAGTTTTGTGATGATTGGTTGGGGAGGGGATATGACTTTGAGAGTGTTATAAATATTGCAATCAAGATTTATAAGAAAAACTGTCCAGCCTTACAAACAGGCAAATTTTGAATCAAGACATTATTTGAAACAAACCATAGTACCACCATAAGATGTTACATGCAACTAAATACCAAACCTATGGGCCTAGCTTTTCACGATTGATTTATCTATAAGGAAAACAAATTACCAAATAACATTGACCCCAGAGTCGAGATTTGAGCGGACCTGGTAAATGACCATCATACAATGTTGTATGTCAAATATTACACCTCCAGGAATTGTCCTTTTAGTGAAGAATGTTTTTTTTTTTACATAAGTTTATGTTAATTATGTGATTTCTGGTGAGAATCCACAAGCAGGATTAGAACAAAATAATTAGAAAACAACCTGACAATATAACACCCATTACTACACCCCTGGTATTTGTAGTTTTAGAGAAGAGTTTTGAAGTTTTAATTTTATAAATATCATGTTTTACCTCTAGTGACCTATGTATACCTGAAAGATTTGAACAACTTTAAAAGAGGGTCACCCAATGATCATCCCTGTCAAGTGTTGGTTAACTCTGTCTAAGGAGACTAAGTTGTTAAAAGAAAAAAAACTCTAACACAGGCAAATACTTACAAACAAAAACTATTCTTAAAGCTTCCTGAAAGCACTTAGGTAAGCTTAAACGTTTAGAAAATCATCCTTCAAATTTGTAGGAACTGCTCATGTTATGTATTAATCAGGGTATTAAGTGTATTTAAAGACAAAGAAATCCATTATCCACACATACTGTTTCACAGGTTCCAAAATTTGAAAATATTTTATATTAAAATGGAAATAATGAAGGGGACAAAATTGTATTGTATTCGGTTCCGGACAAAAAACACTTAAAGGGGCCTTTTCACAGATTTTGGCATGTTTTGAAGTTTGTCATTAAATGCTTTATATTGATAAATGTAAACATCGGATATAAAAAGCTCCAGTAAAAATTCAAGAATAAAATTTGAATAAGGAAAAAAGTAGACTGCATCAGGGCTTGAACCAGTGACCCCCGGATTCCTGGAGTAAAAACCAATTAGACCGCTCGGCCATCCTGCCACGTATGTATGAATGACGTATTTTATACTTTATATTAGCAATCTTCGTAGTTTCACAAAATTAAACGACAACAACAGAACTCTCCAAATCATTCAATCGTTTCGCGTTGCAACGCTTTATAATTTTCAGGTTTTTAAATCATCAAAAGATGCATATAATGGCTATATTAGACCATGTCAAATGTTCAGTATTACTGTTTCCTCAAAAATATCATAACTAAAACGAACATTTGCGAATCTGAAACGACTTTTTTCAATTTTATCAATTTACCAAAACGTGAAAAGATCCATTTAAATTCCGATCAATTTAATAAAAAATATTAATTAGAGCTTTGTCACAAAAACCCCTGCACCACTCTATCAAAGGCATGGCAGCCATGGAAATGATCAAGGGCACAAACTGGTCACTAAAGAATAATAGCTTAACTGCACGTGAAAATAGTGTCTTGCACTTATACACAATACTGTGATGACATATTTTAAGTTCCAGTTGTGGAAAGGGTGTGCTCCACTAATATGTAAACCAACTGTGTGTCTCCATTACATCACTGTCCAACTTTGTTTGCATCGTCATACTTAATTAAATCCTAGCAACATTCACTAGAAAAGAATCAACATAACCAACTGTTCGGAAGTCTCATTACTATAATTTCTATGTCACTTTTATAGTGAACATTGTCAAAATGCAATTATCCATTTCAATTCTCAATTGATTAGCCACGCACTTTACAAAAAGTATTCAAATAGTGGTTTTTTCAACATTATATGAATGGTTCTGAGCCCCATCGCATTTGGAAAAAATCGAGTTGTTTTCACTTAAAATGGGAAATTAGTGTTGCTTACGATTGCTAACAAATACTTAACAATTAGGAAGAAAATTGTTTTCAGTATCAATCTTCATTAGCAACTGTTCTGAAATATCATTATCATAAGATCTTATGTCACTTTTATAGTCAACATTGTCAAAATGCAATTATCCATTTAAAAGTCTCAATTGGTTAGCCATGCACTTTGCAAAAAGCATTCAAAAGGTTTTTTCAATATTTTTATAATGGATCCGGGGCACATTGCATGTGGAAAAAATTGAGTTGTTTTCAATAAAACTGGGAAAGTTGTGTTGCTTTTGATTGCTTACAAATACTTAACAACTGAGATGAAGATTGTTGTCAATTATGGTTCAACTTATACAGCTGGAGAGGGAGATGAATTAGAGATTGACATTTATTTATTTTTTGTTGTTGAAATCACTTTAGGATTTGTGGCAGTCATGTGGAAAATAGTACTCTATTTGAGATCGGAAAAGGGGCCATATTCTGGCCCAAAATATGACCAAAAAACACAATCTGTATGAAGAAACATTTCACTACCCACCTGATGCAGCTGCGATGCCAGCAGCAACTTCCTGTCGGATTGACCTCTGGATGTCCATCTGAAGATCAAAGCTGATCTTCATCATGTTCTTCATCTCTAGGAGTTGGGCCTTCAGAGCCGATATCTCTCTACTTAGGTGCAGGTTGGTCTGTAAGAGTAATTGATTAAATATATATTCAAAACATGCTGTGTAACACAACAGTTACCTACTTTAATCATGCAAAACCATCACCACAATTTTTTTGTATCAGTTTTGTGCCAAATAAGAAAAAGTGATTTAGTTTATACTGTAAAGCTGGTGGGTAAATGGCTCTAGCCTTTACATAAGCAAAATAGAACACACACACCCACCTTAAACAAACAAGAGGGCCTGAAAGGCCCAAAGTCGCTCACCTGAGATAACAAGATATTATTGGGACAAATCTTCTGACCAAGTTTCATGAAGATTAGAAAATAAATGTGGCCTCAAGAGTGTTAACAAGGTTTTACTATAGCCATATAAGGAAAAATGTCCCACCCCCTGGCAGCCATGTTTTTCAACCAACCGGCATCATTTTTGAACTCGTCCAAGATATTATTGGGATGGATCTTCTGACAAAGTTTCATGAAGATCGGACGGTAAATGTGGCCTCTAGAGTGTTAACAAGATGTTACTATAGCCACATAAGGAAAAATGCCCCACCCCTTAGCAGCGATGTTTTTCAAGCAAACATAACCATTTTCGAACTTATCCAAGATATCATTGAGACCAATCTTCTGACCAAATTTCATAAAGATTGGACAATAAATTTGACTTCTAGAGAGTTGACAAGGTTTTACTAAAGCCATATATAGCCTGATAAGGAAAATTGCCCCGCCCCCTGGTGGCCATGGTTTTAAAGAATCCAAAACCATTTTCGAACTCGTCCAAGAAGATATTATACGGACAAATCTTCTGACCATGTTTAATGAAAATCCGAAAATAAATGTGGCCCCTAGAGTGTTAACAAGGTTTTACTTTAGCCATATGTTTTTTAACCAACGGGCATCATTTTTGTACTCGTCCACGATATTATTGGGATGAATCTTCTAACCAAGTTTCATGGATATTGGAAATAAATGTGGCCCCTAGAGTGTTAACAAGATTTTACTATACATGTAAATGTAGCCATATAAGGAAATATGCCCCGCACCGTGGCAGTCATGTTTTTCAAGCAAATATTACCATTTTCGAACTCATCCAAGATATCATTGGGACAAATCTTCTAACCATGTTCCATGAAGATCGGAAAATAAATGTGCCCTCTAAAGTGTTAACAAGGTTTTACAATAGCCATATTAGGAAAAATGCCCCACCCCCTGGCGGCCATGTTTTTATACCAACCGGCATCATTTTTCAACTCATCCATAATATTATTAGAATTAATCTTCTGACCAAGTTTCATGAAGATCGGACAATAAATGTGGCCTCTAGAGTGTTAAGATTTTACTATAGCCATATAAAGCCATATAAGGAAAAATGCCCCGCCCCTTGGCATCCATGTTTTTCAAGGAAACTTAACCATTTTCAGACTCATCCAAGATATTATCAAGACCAATCTTTAGACCAGATTTCATGAAGATTGGACAATAAATGTGGCCTCTTGAGTGTTAACAAGACTATTGCCAAGCAATAAAAGTCCCCTGCCGGCTCCACCATTGTCAGAAATTTCACCATTTTCAGAATATTTTTTTATTCCATAGCAACCACAATTTTTGACATAGGAACAAAATGAAATGACGTACATAATGTCCATATTGCCATCTATCCATGTTCCAATTTTCATGAAAAAATATTAGGAACTTTTAAAGATATCGCAGGATCCAGAAAAAAACACCATTGTCAGCACTATTTCTAGTATATTTGTTGCCGTAGCAACCACAGTTTTTGACGTAGGAACAAAATGAAATGACGTGCATAATTTCCATATTGCCATCTATCCATGTTCCAAGTTTCATGAAAAAATATTAAGAACTTTTAAAGTTATCGCAGGATCCAGAAAAAAACACCATTTTCAGCACTATTTCTAGTCTATTTGTTGACATAGCAACCACAATTTTTGACGTAGGAACAAAATGAAATGACGTACATAATGTCCATATTGCCGTCTATCCATGTTGCAAGTTTCATGAAAAAATATTAACAACTTTTAAAGTTATCGCAGGATCCAGAAAAAACACCATTATCAGCACTATTTCTAGTCTATTTGTTGCCAAAGCAACCACAATTTTTGACGTAGGAACAAAATGAAATGACGTACATAATGTCCATATTGCCATCTATCCATGTTGCTCGTTTCATGAAAAAATATTAAGAACTTTTAAAGCTATCGCATGATCCAAAAAAAAACACCATTATCAGCACTATTTCTAGTCTATTTGTTGCCATAGCAACCACAGTTTTTGACGTAGGAACAAAATGAAATGATGTGCATAATGTCCATATTGCCATCTATCCATGTTCCAAGTTTCATGAAAAAATATTAAGAACTTTTTAAGTTATTGCAGGATCCAGAAAAAAACACCATTTTCAGCACTATTTCTAGTCTATTTGTTGCCATGGCAACCACAATTTTTGACGTAGGAACAAAATGAAATGACGTACATAATGTCCATATTTCTGTCTATCCATGTTGCAAGTTTCATGAAAAAATATTAACAACTTTTAAAGTTATCGCAGGATCCAGAAAAAACACCATTATCAGCACTATTTCTAGTCTATTTGTTGCCAAAGCAACCACAATTTTTGACGTAGGAACAAAATGAAATGACGTACATAATGTCCATATTGCCGTCTATCCATGTTGCTCGTTTCATGAAAAAATATCAAGAACTTTTAAAGCTATCGCATGATCCAGAAAAAACACCATTATCAGCACTATTTCTAGTCTATTTGTTGCCATAGCAACCACAATTTTTGACGTAGGAACAAAATGAAATGACGTGCATAATGTCAACATTGCCATCTATCCATGTTCCAAGTTTCATGAAAAAATATTAAGAACTTTAAAAGTAATCGCAGGATCCAGAAAAGTGTGACGGACGGACGCAGACAAAACCATAAGTCCACTCCGGTGAAACAGGTAGGGGACTAACAAGGCAAATATTGCCGCCGCAAGACAGACGCCAGAAGCCGGACAAAAGGCGATCACAAAAGCTCACCATGAGCATGTTGTGCTCAGGTGAGCTCATACAAAATAATAGGGAACACTTTCATGCAATATTACTAATTGGGGTATTTGATTTCCACGTGAAAGTTTTGTTTTAGGGTAAAATTGCATGAATTTCAATCTTTTTTTCTGAGAAGATGTAGCCTTTATTCAGCTACTCTTTACAAATCTGCAGCCTTGATACACATTATGATTGAAATATTGGACAGGAGTAAAGAAGCCATAAATAAACAGCAATCGTCTTGTTTGTTTAGCAGTTTACATTTTCTTAACAATAACCTGTGTGTAAGGCACAGTCTATGCAGCTCACAGTTACTTGTGTGTACGGCACAGTCTATGCAGCTAACCGTTACCCGTGTGTAAGGCACAGTCTAGGCAGCAAATAGCTAACCGTGTTTAAGGAACAGTCTATCATAACTATGCAGCTAACAGTTACCAGTGAGTAGGGCACAGCCCATCCTAAATATGCAGCCAACAGTTACCTGTATGTAAGGCGCAGTATATCAATAATATGCACATAAGTGCTACTTGTGTGTAAGACATAGCCATTCCTTAATATGCAGCTAGCAGTTACCTGTATGTAAGGCACATTATATTATTAATATGAACCTAACTAGAAGTAGTATTATTTGTGTGTATGACACAGTCATTCCTCAATATGCAGCCAACAGTTACCTGTGTGTAGGGCACAGCGCTGGCACTGATACTGGTGACAGAAATGTTGTCCCAGTTGTTTTCTCCTTGGACGGGGATTCCAAGGTTGGAGAAGTCGTTGTGTTGATGTGGCTGAGTCTGTGGAATGGATCGGATGAACTGTTCCACCCTCTGTCCATCTGTCCCAGTGGCGGCAAGTTGTTGCTACAAAAATACATTCCCAATTTGTTTGTTTGCAATACGCACACATGGCATTTTTTACCTCTTTAGCAAGGGTCATACATAAGTCAATGTTTTGTGTCTTACTTTAAATAGAATTAGAATTTTAACAATCTGTATTTTTTAAATAATCCAGGTAAGTTTTCTTCGCCAGACTAAGAAAACCGTAACCATGTCATTGCCAAGTGGTTAAGCTTTTTCTGCCAAGCAAATAACTGCATCTGTCTTCAACATCGCTGTCAAGAGTGTTTGCTCTGTACACCAAAGTTTATACCACCCGGTGTTATTTCATGAATTCTGGCATCAAGATGAAATACTTTTATTACTCGCTCAGCCATCCCTATCTTAAGTGCTTTTACTTTCTTTGAAAACTGACGGTTTGATCTTCCAGGCCTCTGATGTCAGATGTCTTTCTCAGAGTTCTTGGAGATATTGACAATACAACATGACGTAAACTAGTACATTTGACTCTTCAAACAGTGTATGAATACTAATAGCATTTGTATACGTGAAAAGTCATGCTTTCGCTCCATAAACAGTTTTTTTCAGACATCCTGTAAACTTTGAAATCTTAAGCATTTTCGGATGCTTCAATGACTGCAATTTTCGAGACACATGTACTAAGGTAAATATTCGGCGTAAATAACTCACACAAACAGGAACTGAGGCAAACATTAGAAGTAAATTACTCAGATACTCAGTATAAAGGAAACAATATGGAGTAAATTACTCACAAACACAGGTGCTCGGTATAAAGGCAAACATATGGAGTAAAATACTCTTAAACAGATACCCCGTATAAAGGCAAACATATGGAGTAAAATACTCCCAAACACATGTACCCGGTATAAAGGCAAACATATGGAGTAAAATACTCCCAAACACAGCTACCCGGTATAAAGGCAAACATATGGAGTAAAATACTCCCAAACACAGTACCCGGTATAAAGGCAAACATATGGAGTAAAATACTCCCAAACACAGCTACCCGGTAAGGCAAACATATGGAGTAAAATACTCCCAAACTTCTGTTAATCCTAAAGAATACTCTTTCAACCGCAATGTTCATATAGTAATATCCAATTAACTGTGACAAATAATTCCTCACTTCTTAGTACAAAATTATTCACTTAGAACAATTAATTTATCTAATAAACAGCATAGCCTGTTCATATTCAGACTCTTGAGTATTTATCTTGGGTAAACATTCTTTATTGTTAAGTCTAAGTTTAAGTTGTGTATGCGGGCCCTGCTGTCTAGGACAAATTAACAGTCCTGCGATTCTATAAATTGTTTCCCACTAAGCCCTTTCTGTATAGAACAATGGTTTATTCTCCCAAAACTACTTACTCTTACATCCTGTTTCCTAAATGCAAAAAGTTACCTTTTCCCGAAACATCTGACCGAAATTTCCTCATCAAAAAGCCAAATTTTTCCACTTAACACAATAATTGATTATACAGAGATTCTATTGCGATTCACTATAATATATATATATCTAAAGATGCAGTAAAACAAGCACTTATAAACAATTGGAATACTTTTATTTATAATCATATTGATAATGTTTCATTATTTCAAATTTCATCGTTTATTCTGATATTTTTCCAATCCAAAAGACACAGGCTGTAAAAGATAGAGCAAAAGCAATCCCTGTCTAGGAACGCCATACCTGCACGTGAAGCTCGAGGATATTACGGAACTCCCCCTGCAGCGTGGAGGTGACCAGTCTGCGATGTAGGAGTTCGCTTACTTCCTGTATGAGCTCCTCTTGTTGTTGCTCTTCAATTGTGTGCCAGTTCACTTCATGTACACTAAAATAAATATTTAGATTTGCGATTTTTTCTTATAACACAAGGTAAAAGTTTCAAATCAACAAACAAAAACACAAATGAGCCTAAAATGTTTGATGATGATTTTAGTCTGTGTCATAGAAAATTATCATGTGTTGTAATGGGATTCACTTCCTGTACACTGAAAACCATTGACCATTTTTCTTTTATTTTTGTACACAAGGCAAAGTTGAAAATCAGAAAAAACTACTCAAATTAGCCTAAACTGTTAATTATGATTTTCAACCATGCCATATATAACATTAAATTATCTTGTGTTTTTATTTTGGAATATCTGGTCAATGGCAATGGCATGTATTTCTTAAATTCTCACCGCTAACCTGGAGTGACTTTATTGTTGACAGCTTAGGTCCTGACTGGACTGTGCGATTGCGCAGGCTAGTCTTGAGTTATGTTGGTCGCATATGACATAATAACTATTTTTACATGATTCAGGTCATACTTACACTGGTCCGGTAGGAATAGCAAGGCCAGAGGGTGACACATTGTCATGTTGAAGCACTGATCCTAGCAGACCTGCAACGGGATGGAAATGCAGTGTTCACGTGTAAATCCTTCCAAACCATTCAGCTTGGAAAAAAGAAAGCTACCTGTAAATAGCAAAGCAATATTGGGTACCTGTAATCAGCAAAGTAAGAAACCCTAGCTGTAAAATGTATGTTGGACTTGTAAGTCTGTGCCAACATTGAATTGCTTTATGCATAAGCAACATTGTCATTGACACATTGATATACGGAAAACATTAGTAATTCTCTAACCTTTTTTTGCTTACAAATACTATACAATTGAGAGTAAAAGTGTTGTTAACATTGTAATTTTCAAGTTTAATGTTGTTAGATCTTTATAGAATTATGAACTGAACATTTTGAATTATATTTTAAAAATTGGGAATTAAAGGCAGTTCTTCTGGAAAAAATTAATACTTTTGATTTTTTTGTTTTAGAATAGGGCAAATTTAAGCACAAAACGTACCCCCCTCCCGCCAAAAACAAACAAACGCTGTAAACAACATAAAAAGGTTATGGATTGTTTTTTATGTACTCTACATTTTTAAAAGTGTACTTAAGTAGTGTTAAGCTACATTTAAATTTTCTATAATAGGGGCCCGTATACTGTGTCATTCCCTATGAAACATACCTCAACTATGAAATTAAAATAAGTCACATTGACAAACCTCTGGGGTCTTGCACGCGAACATCAACAGGTGCATTGGAAAATTCTCGCAAACTTGTTGACGATGATGTGGCAGAAGTAACTTGACTTGAGACACTGTCCCGACGTTCAGGCAAACTTTGAAGCGGGGCTATTAGTGGAGAGTCACCTACTGGAGTCTAGAGTGATAGAGTATTGTTGTTATTAATGGAGAGTAAGCTAATGGAGTCACTGATGATTGAGTGTTTTATTATTATCTGATTGCAGATCTCATGTATTATATTATACATGTATTGTGAAAATATTTACGTTTGCAGGCAGCTATAAACTGTTTAATTATTTTGATACAAATATCCTTTTAGCAAAGTTTATAATAAAATAGTTTGTTCATAGGGGGCAATAAAGGGAATACCAATGGTAAAGTTAAGCCAGAGGGAGCTTGAATAGCGAACTTTATTGTGAACTTATAGAACGTACGTAGTTTTTTATGAATGTCTGGACACATTTTCTCTGTTTGGGACACCAGGACAAACACACCAAAAGCGTGACTGTCCTGCCAAGATCAGGACATCTGCTATGTACCGGTATGGTTTATTATCTACGACCTATACCCTTGAAATTGGAGATTTTTTATCCATTCGCTTAAATTAGGTGCAAAATTTTATTTTTTAATAACATTTAATACGGTTTCCTAAAATTAAGTAAAACTTTATTTACATAAAAAACTTTTCAATGCAAACAAATAAGCAAAATAGGTATTACAATTTTAAAATTGTTTTTTTCTGCACTTAACGTCACTACTTTCAACATTTGAAATCCATAAACTTAGTTTAGAGGGACGTAACTTTAGAAAACATGGATACTTTTGCAATAGGTTATTATGACTGAATCCTTCCCTGGCTACATGCAACCAGCATAAAACCAGAACAGCCTGCAAGTAACTCGCAGTCTTTTCAGGTTTTATGCTGTTTGCTGTTTATAAGCATGAGTGATTTGAAAATGAAAGATATAAAATGTGAATCTTGAAAGAAAAGTCTTAAATTTGATTTGACTTTTTAAGGAACTTCAAACGCATCAAATAGCATATCTGAGTGGTAAACAACGCTATAAAGTTAGCCGTAAACTATCTCTGGATACCACACTTCTTTTTACCTGTGCACGGACTGGGGTACTGCTGGGGGACGGGGTGGCTCGATGGGAACCAGACTGACTGCGACTCTGAGAAACATTACGAATGCTCCCTCGGATAATGTTCTCCAACTGCCGCCTAAATCCTGCTGCCTGTAAGACACTCGACACTCTCTGTTGCTGAGAAATGTTGCTGATCTCAATAACAACAGCATCTGGTCTGTGCTCTTCCACATTCCTCGAGTTGAGTGGAACATTTTCTTTTCCTGAGGCATCAGCAATTTCGCGTACTTCGATGTTTTTCGCCATGAATTGACCAATATTGTTCCGGCTCGCCTGACCAGTTACGGGTCTGGTGTTATTCTGGATTTGCAGTAGCTCATTCTGTCTTTCACTGTGGCAACAATTGGAAACAATCATGTATTAATTGATATGTGTGGAAAATGATATTGTGTCAATTTTTGCATATCCAGGTCTTGTCTGGCTTTATTAAACATGCGTAACAGCCATAGCCAATAGAATTTACTCAACAATAGATAGTGGATGGATAGATGGATGGATTGATGTATTGATGGACAGATTGATGAAAGAACAAACGGAAAAACAGACCAACAGGCAGATGGATAATCATTACATGAATGAATTTGAGAATTACTGCATCAATGAAAGAATGCACTAACAATTAAACAGGTAAATTGTGTGATGAATACAAAAATGTGCATGCAACAAATGATGTGCATAATAAATGAATAGATTAATCTAAATACATGAATAAATATGATTAATATTAGTTTTGGCTTCTGGTAACTTAAGATGTTTCTAATTTGTTACAATGTACTGTGTACAACATTAATAAGACTTTGTCGTCAGTACTAAATTAATTTTCACTTAACTTGAAGGTTTCAGCTAATGAATAAATGTTAAAGTATATAAATGAATTAAGCGAATGAATGTAAAACTTTCGGTATTGCCTGTTGCTTTTAACAAAACAAGAAATTAATGAATTAAATATTGCACAACACGAAATGCCCAGGGGCAGGTTATGTAACCAAATTTTAGAATACCTGAGATAAATTACTAAATTATTGAAAATGAAAGTGGGGAATGAAAGTAGGAATATGTCACTTACTTTCGCGTTCTCTCCAAAAGAAGTTCGAGCGCATCCATTTTCGTGTCTGTTTGACTTGTATTGTGTCCACCTTCTGCCATTTTGGGTTTTAAATATGTATTAATGTATGCAATTCCTATATATACAATCTATTTTTAAAGATTACTCTGTAGTTACAAACAATTAGTCATCCTGATTATTCCCTGCAAATAGCCTGTATTGAATTATCAATAATGTCGGCGCATATCAAGTCGGGTACAAGTATCATTCTCTATTATTTATATCAGGAAATGATATGTTTATAAATAGATATGATGCTTTCGGGTTAGTTCGTATATTCCCGTTGTAAATCCGTACTACAAAGGCGAATGATTCCGATGATTCCGGTATGTGTAATTGCAGACGAATCAAAGAAACAAAACTAAAAATGGCCACAATCGACGGTTTGTTTGAGCAGATAATACATTCAGAAAAAGCTGCTCAACATACGAAAAATAAAATTCAAGAACGTAAGTATATATGTGCTGTTGTTTTCCGTTAATCGAAAAAGTAAAAATATTGGTATGAGGCGTACCCATATCATCTCGTACCCGACTGCCTATTTTTGTACACTTGAAGTTGAATTGAAGAAAGTGTACTTTTCCTGGTGTTTGTGACGGGTATATACTCTTCTAGCCTAAGTGATATGGATTTAATTCCCACTCCCAGTGCATGTGAGTTTGGTAGGTAGTAACAATACATGACATGAGGCGATGGATGTTTCGTCTTACTTCAGGATTCAATACAGTAACAGAGTGCAGTTTCATCATATTTCTTGTTAGTCCATATAAACATACTCCCAGGGTCTTTGATGATTTTTGCTATGGCGGCTTTCAGCAACCCTTTGGGTTATAAAGCTGAGAGTTGAATTATTGCAACTAATTTCTTGTGTGATGGTTTCGGCACTCTTCTATCCAGCAGTATAAATGACATGAGCATTTGAATGATGAATGTTATGTTAAATAAATATGTATGGAGAGCGCATTATGATTATATACTGCTATTTTGAGCGTGATGGAAGATAAGAGCTAAATAACAATATAGTCATTAAAATAAAAAAACAATTTCCAAGACTTGAGGTATGGGCTGGCCTGTAGGCTGCTCAGTAAGAAATGGTGTTTTTTTGTAACACGTTGGTACTATTCTTAAAATATCTTCAACATAGCCATAATGCATATATAAATAATCTTTTTATTTTCATGCAGTGCGCCAAGAGGTATTTATCAATCAAGAAAAGTGTTGCACATTAGAGCAGAAAAATAGCGAGTTACAACAACTCCTAAGGACAAAGGTATTCTTTTTTTTATTTAAGTTTTACTTTTGCTAGATTCATACTTGGGTGGTTTTGAAAGCAAATTCCAAAGCCTTTCATCAATGTATTGTCATATTAAAAAAAATAATTAAGTCCATAAAATTGGTTATCTTATTGTCTTGCTGAATTTCATTTACCTGTCTTCTCATGAATGCTTAAAATGGAGAGCACTGTATACAACAAGCAAAGTTACACTTATTAAATGAATATGAGCTGTGCTCTGGGAAAACCAGGCTTAATGCATGTGTGTTAAGTGTTGTCCCTGATTAGCCTGTGCAGTCAGTTTTCATTGAAGATTTCCTTTCAAAGAAGTTTCCATGTTCCTGATTAGCAAGTCAGGATCTGTAACAACACTTTATGCACAGGGTTTAAACCCAGTTTACCCAGAGGGAGGCTAATATGAATGAAATGTTTGACAACAACAACTGCATCAGGCTAAGAAACCATCATCTCACTGTGTTTGTAAGCTGGATGAACTGAGCAGGCATGAGTTCACTGCCAAGTTGCTGGCAAGTAGAGAGAAGATCTACCTGGACCAGAAAACAGAACTAGACGTAGAGATGAAGAGTCTTGTAGAGAAACAGGTAGGATCTGTTCGGTATGTTGTGGTGTATATATTATAGATCTGATTAAGTGAAACCTGTCTTGACAATTAGGCAATGCCAGACTGTGCAACCTGTCTAGACAATTAGACCTAGTCAGATTCTGTGAAAATGTCTAGACAATTAGACCAAGTCAGACTCTGTGAAACATTTCAAGGCAATTAGACAAAGTTACAGACTCACTGAAACATTTAAAGACAATTAGACAAGGTCAGACCCCGCAAAACCTGCCAAGACAATTAAACAAGGCCAAACTCTGTAAAACTTGTCTAGACAATTAGACAAAGCAAGAGTCAGTTTCACCTGTCAAGACAATAAGAGAAGACAAGACCCTTACAAGTGTGTATAGACAATCGGACAAAGCCAGACACTGTGAAACCTGTCAAGATAAGTAAACATAGCGAAATCTGTCTAGACAATGAGTCAAAGCCAGATTCTGTAAAACAATTACTAGACAATTCAATATAATCAGACTCTGTGACACCCTTCTAGACAATTAGACAAAATCAGACTGTGACACCTGTCTAGACAAATAGACATACATGTAGTCAGAATCTGTGACACCTGTCTAGACAATAAGACATAGTCAGACTAAGTTAAACCATGTTGGAGATTTGCACAGTCTGATACCTGTACAAATGTATTCCTTAACCACTTTGATATGTGTGTTGATGCTTTTAATGTCTCTAAGAAACTCAAATTTAATTTAAGAAATTTCTTTATAGTCTGGGTCAAAGCATTTTTATATAGGTCAATATGAGCTGATCTAGGTAAACACAAGTTTCCCTATGTCAATGCTTTGCACATATATTAGGCAAATTGTTTCACATGACAGGCTTCCCATCTTTTGGCAGAGGTCAGTTGCAGAATGGTTCTACAAGGAGAGAGAGCTGCTATGTTCCCAGATATCACAATACTCAGAGCAGTTTGGAGGCTGGAGTTTGAATGGCCAGGAAGACCGACTAAAACACTATAGACAACAGTTAGAGGAGATCCTTGTAGAAAAACAGTCAATGGAGTCAGGTAATTATATGTCAGGGACTATGTCTTTGTTTATCATGAAAAAGATAATACTTCCATTGTTTTGATTCAAGTATAAGACAGATGTCAGATACTGGGATAATATGTTATCGTAGTACTGGTAGATCAGCTCATCCTGCAAAAGTGTTACTAGTTTATCTGACTGCTGTGAAATGCATGAAATAACAAAGTCAATAAAAACAAACATACACACAAAATTATTGTAGTTAAATTTGTTTCGTGCTTTTAAGTTTCTTAAGTTCTCAGTGTTGACTTCACCAACTTTTGTTTGTGATGTGTGTGTGTTAAGACCTCAGGATATGAATTTAATTTCATGATGTTAAGTTTCAAGTATCAGCAGTTTAAAATTCAACAAGTATAGGACCATGTTGATCAGTTTGACTTTCCACATTCTCTGAAAATATAGTTACAAATGTATGTTGATTCCCACGGTTGTTTGTATTGTACTTAAACATACCATTGCCTACTTCAAATGTAAAGTGTTTGCACTAATTGACAAGATCGATTATCATTCTGTATACAATTAATGTTCACGCAGTCAATTGGCAAGTAAAAGGCACAGTGCCTTTGAATTAAAAATATTTTTAACAGTTTCGATGTGTGTTTCATGTTTTATGTATCATTAATCTTTGCCAATTTGCTTTAATGGTTCCTGTCCATTGAAAAAACATGGATGCCATATGCTGGGACAGTTTTCCATACCACATAAAGTGAAATCTTGTGAACTGACTCACAATTGTTGCCCAATCTTCATGAATTTGCACAAAATATGTTTTATTATGATTTCCTGACAGGGTTCGATATGGTTCCTGTCTGTTAAAAACATGGCAACCATTTATATCCATTGCACCACACACAAAGTTGTACAGGAGAGTATAACTGTGCAATCAGGTTGTCTGGCTGGCTGACTGCTCTGCAGGTTCTGGTTGTCTCTTTGTGGCATTTATAGACAACTAAAGATGAATCAACTTGAAACTTCTTTTTAAGTAGATATCAACATCAAACTTCAAGGGTAAATAGTTATTAATGAGGTTAAGTGAGATACAAAAGAAGCATAACCTTACACTTTGTTGAATAAGAGTTATTGCCCTTTGTTTTCAGTGCTATATCTCAGAAACAATATAAGATTTAAACATGAAACTTCATTACTTAATTCAAGTTTTAAAGGCTTTATTTCCAACCCTTAGTTACTAATGATCAGCAAACAGCTTTAAACCTGAACAGACTGGGATTTACTCACAGGCTGTTCTGGTTTTATGCTGGTTGCAAAAGCCATTTTCACTTCGCTTCTCTATAGGGGAAAGGGTTAACCGATAATTTGGAAATTCTGAATTTGTATATTTCCAAAAGAAGGTAAATGTGAAAGTCAAAATCAATTAAGGGATAATGTGAATGTATGGGAAATCAGTCTTGAATCATCTATTTCTAGTTACATTTTATTTCCACATTCTAGAGATAGAGAAATTCTTAATGGAAGAAGTTGTTGTGACAACAATAACAGAAGAAAAAGAAGACCTTAAAAATAAACATGATAAAGAACAAGAAGTGATAACAGGTAAGAAGTTGATTTGTTTTAAGTATTCACAGGTACATTGTATAACGCTATGTAGCATTCTTGCTTTACTTACTATTGCTATGAGCACTTGTTTTCTATACACAATCATTTGTTCATTTCTATAAAAAAGATGTTGCATGACAGAAGTCTGCTTAATCTCTTTTTAATATATTGCCGCATTGGTACAAAAAGATACCCTGTGCCTTCTATTTTCAATGTCACAACGTACCTTTTTGCACCAATCTGGCAATTATACTTTGTTTTTTGTATCATTTTATTTTGCAAACATAATCAAACTCAACCTTGAATGCAAAAAAACATCAGTTTGTAGTGTTCGTGGAAACCTGAACTATTTAGCTAACATGAGCAGAAGGGTACTCAAGGTGAGCTATTATGATCACCCTATGTCTGGCTGGTCGCGTGACTGGTAAGCGGTGTGTTTCATCAACTTTTAGCTTGTAACCACACAGAAGGGTTATTTGGAGTATATCCTGGCCAAGTTCAAATCTGGGTCTATTGAATCCAAAAACTAGGTCACCAGGTCAAATCTTAGAAAAACCTTGTTACCATTCAATAGGGCTCAATCTTGATGAGACAGGGTCAGAATGTTTATCTGGACAATATCTAGTTTTAATCTGGATCACAAACTTCCTAAAAGACAGGAAAACCTTGTTGCCACCCTTAAGGCCAAAATAATTACTTTATATTGCTGAAACTTAATCGCAATGTGTATTTTCACATTAACTTGGTGGAGTTTGAATTTTTGTCAGGGGTGTAGAAAAACTAGGTCACCAGGTCAAATCTTCGGAAAACGTTACCATTTCAGAAGCAATATTTATTACTCAATCTTGATGAAACTTGGTCAGAAAGTTAATCTTGACAGTGTGTAGCTAAAGTTGTAATCTGGGCAAAGTGTGCACAAAACCTTGGTCACAAGATCATTTTCTTGAAATACCTCATTACCACTCAAGAGGATACATTTATGACTCAATCTTGATGAAACTTGGTAAGAATGTTTATTTCATCAATGTCTAGGCTGATTTTGAGTTTGTGTTACCGGTGTCCAAAAACGAGATAACCAGGTGAAATATTGTGTTACCTCTCCAGAAGCCACATTTATCATTCAATTGTAATAAAACTTGGTCAGAATATGTTTATAAACAAGGTTTAGTATGAATCTTGGTCACGTTTGTAAACAGAACTAGGTCACCAGCTCAATACCTTATTACCACTCTAGAGGATACTATCATGATTAATTATTGAAAAAACTTGGTCAGAATATTTATTTCAACATTATCTGGAGCATGTTGAACTTGGGTCATGTGTGTCCAAAAAGAAGGTCTATAGTTTGAGTCTTAAAAAAACTTGTACAACTCCAGAGTCCACTTTTATCACTCAGTTAAAATAATGGGAACATTACCGGTATTTCTTTGTTTAACAGCACTTCATTCAGAGCTCAACAATGAAACTGAGAAAACTGCGTGTCTTGAAAACCAATGCCAGGCTTTGTCAGAGCAGACTCAAAACAATCCTGAGTACATCAGGTAAATAGTGAATATCTCATTGCGGCCACACTCTAGAAAAATGCGTCATAATGCATGTGTGAACAGTTTTGTCCCAGATAAGCTTGTGCAGTTTGCACAGGCTTATTTTTGGCATTAAAACAACCTTAAAGATGTGAGGTTGGAAACCAGAATAGCCATGACATTCAAGAAATATGTTGTTTTCTTATTGCTTACATATATTTCTTCAAATTGATACTAGAGCACATTAATTTAAGTGTAGTTTAAACATTCTATGCATTTATGCATGCAATCATGTGTGCGTAAACTGACAGCATGTTACCTTTGTTTCAGGACTAGGAGTTTGTGCATATGTAACCTTTTGCAGTCCAAAAATTAGTATGTTTTGTCTAATCTTCAAAACACATCATGAACATGTTTGTAATATTTTACATAAATAGTTTTAGTTAAAAATTCATCTTAAAGGGACCTTTTCACAGATTTTGGCATGTTTTGAAGTTTGTCATTGAATGCTTTATATTGATAAATGTAAACATTAAATTTCAAAAGCTCCAGTAACAAATCAAACATAAAATTTAAAAAAGGAAAAAAGAGTAGCCCGCAGCTGGGCTCGAACCAGTGACCCCCGGAATCCTGAAGCAAAAGCGCATCAGCCAACTGAGCTATCCTGCCAATCATACATAACATGCGTATTTTATACGTTATATAAGCAATCTTCGTAATTTCACAAATTTAAACGACAACAACAGAACTCTCCAAATTATTCAATCGTTATGCATTGCAAGGCTTTATAATTTTTAGGTTTTTAAATCGTCAAAAGATGCATATAGTGGCTATATTAGACCATGCCAAATGTTTAGTAATACTGTTTCCTCACAAATATCATAACTAAACCGAAAATTTGCGAATCTGAAAGAACTTTTTTCAATTTTGTCAATTTACCAAACCGTGAAAAGATCTCTTTAAGCTTTAGCAGTTTTGTTTTTAGGGACTCAACTCTGTGTTCGAAGCCTATCCAAGTTTAAGTAAATATATTTGAGCCTCATTATGGGAAAACAGGGCTTAATGCGTAAAGTGTCATCACAGATAATCCTTGCAGTCCACACAGGCAAATCTGGGACAACACTTTACTTTTTTCCCCAGAACGAAAATCATTTTATTCCAGCCTTGTGAAGGAATTGGAGGAATGCAAGCAACAGTCTGCTTTATTGGATGAGGAACACACAAGGCTACAAGATGAACTGAATAATCTTCATCAGCAGTTGTGGCAGCAGCAACTGCAGCAACAGCAGACAAAGAAGTTACAACAGCTGAGGGACAATGTGTTAGTGACCCCTTACAGTGAAGCTGGTCAGCAAGAGTCATCAACCTCTGAGAGTCAGAAACCAGTTCTGGTGAGTTATGTCATTTGCCGAGTATCGTAAACGTACTCGAGTTTAATATTCAGACTCAACTGCTCAGACTCAAATGCAAGTGTTTTTTCTTAATTTTTCCAATGAGTTTTACTTTATTCTCAATTTGCTGTTAATAAAAGCTTTTTTAAATCTGGCTCAACTCTTGCTTTGAAGAGGAATATGTGAATATTCCTTTTGCTGAGATTTGAGATTGTTTGTGGGTTGACCAACATTATCAATACTCAGCTGTTTGGAAACTCAAGTTGAGCAAACACATTGAGAATGTTCTTGATGCTGTGCCATTATGTGAATACCTGGCAGATGTACATGGGCCTCACTATTACAAATTTAACCAATAAGTCAATAAGTTAAATATAGCCCTACATTTGGATTGTTATTCCTAAAAAAAAATACCCTAACAGGGGAATCCTGCACTTTAACCATGCTATGATATGAAGCGCTTCATGCAGAAATGGGTCTTAAGCAATTTGCAGCCAGCGTAGCCCTAGACCAGCCTGCACAATC